>NC_141466.1:108871793-109064293 GCF_009769465.1 Tauraco erythrolophus | reverse complement strand
GCGTTGGGACCGCATACAGTTAAGGTAGGGATACTGCTCATTACTCATGGCTTTAACATGTTTTCTGTGTAGCAGCTGTGTATTTAAGAGAGACGTCCACAGGCTGAGCCAACAGATTTCTTTGCTGCAGGGGTAGTTGAATAATTAGTCTGTCCTTTGGCTCAAAAGCATTAGATTCCTTTCCATTTTGTTCCTGCCTCTTGATATTATACTCCAGTTCATTTTCTTCCTTACACACCTGATGTAGTTTGAATATTAAACTTGAATGCTTGCTTTTAACTCCCTAATCAGATCAGAAAATGACCTACTACCTTTTCCAAAATTTCAAGACTTCATTAAAATGCTAAGAAGTAAAAAGATTTTTTTACGTAATTAAATCTTGCATATAACTATCAGAATTTTTTTTTAAATAGCTAATGAAGAAAAAGAATAGCATTGTAGTTTTCCTGATTTACGAAGGAAGAGTCTTACAGGACTACCTAGGAAGTTTTCAATTATTCACATCATTCTGTTGGGAATGAACTCTAGAGGACAGGATAACTACCATTGTTTTGGCTTGCATACAAACTTCATTCAAGGGAAATTAGTGTAACCAAACAAGAGGGATTTTTGTAGCTTAGAAGCCTCTTTTGTGTAAATACACACACGCTTCCATGGATTCAGTCTTGTACTAATGCCAAAAGTATTGGTACAGTAGCTTGCTCACCAGAGCACAAAACAAAGGGCATTTGCATAAGATTGAAGTTCATCTGTCAGATTTATTATTTTTGGTATACATTGTATTTTCCAAAGGTAAACAGAGTGGTGTTACCAATGCGATCTAAACAGTTTGAGAGTATGAATTTAAGTAGTAAACCAATGCTGATTTTTTTGCTTTGTTCACACGTAATTTTAAGCTATGAAAAAAGCTATTCACCATTAGACAAAAAAATCTTGAGCTTTTAAAATTATCTTTTAATGTCTAAGGAATTGCATGTTACCTCCATGTTAGCAGCAAATGAGTTCAGTATGAGTACAATGGTTACGGTAAGAATTAATAATGATCGACCACTAGTGATTGTGATGAATAGCCAGACTGCTTATGGAAGATTTGGACTATCTACTTCCAGGGCTCTGTTCTCTGTGCTTCTGTAGATATATGTTAATACCCACCACAATTTATGGTAAAGTGTTTTTCATGGATTTACCAGAAGCAGCAATGCTGAGTACACAGTAGCCCTAGTTCAGTGGCATGCTTACACACATGTCCCCATTTTATTGCATGAGCTTTTACACGTTGGCTTCAACTCTGAGCACAATGAAGAAGTCACTGCAACCTTTAATGCTTCAGTTAATGTGATAAGGGCATAATAATTTTATATCTTACCCATATTTTTTCCTTCTCCAAGTGCAGTCAACACCCAATCCTAATTTTAAAAGCCTGTGAGTTATCAAAGGTCTTGTCATTCTTTACTGGATGTCTTTTCTTGAGATCAGAGGTGTGTGCTCAGTTGTAATTTTATGTCTTTTCCTCAGCACCAAGACTAAGTAATCTACCAATACTGAAAGTCAGTTTGATCATTTATTTCTTCTGAAACCTGAAATCAGGCAATGTAGTCCTCACTCTGTAATAATTTAATTTCAATATAACAATGCTTTTTAAATTTCTTTTCCTTTCTTGCTAGAGTTCAAATGCTCTTTTTTCTCCTTCTTCTTCCCCAGTCTATCATCAACATTCAAAGCTCTTTAAAGTCCTTTAATGTCTACATTGTATGACCTTTTGTATGAGTGGTCATCATATTTTGTGTCACTGCTGCTCTTGTAGTCTCAGGATTGTTTTCTCCACCTGGAGACACATATTTGTCTGATCTGTTAAGACTAATTTCTGTCAAAGATGCTGAAGCCTGGATGGTTTTATTTCCATGACTCAATTTTGCTGTTAATTTTTCTTGATTTTATATATTTATGTTAAAATGTTCAAAATAATGAAAGGTGGCAGCATTTAATTGAGAAAAGTGACTTATGTATATGCCTTTTGAAATATACTCTCTTCTAAGTATCTGTCCTTCAGCAATAATTCTTTCTCTCAGTGTATAGAATATTGGTATCCTTTGCTGATACGGACATAAATTCTCTAATTTAGTATTTTATTTTACTTAGTGTTGTTTAATTTGATAGTCAGTGTAATTGGGGGAGAGTTGGGAATACTTGGCACAGTTCCTGTGCAGAGCGTATTCCATGGCTGAGATATTACTTCATTTCTGATTTCTAAGAGTCTAAGACTTCTTAAAAATCTTAAAATTTCTCTAACTTGTTCAGGACAGCAAGAATATTTTTTTTTTTTTAGCTTTAATTATTTTTTTCATTTGTTATGTCTTAAAAAAACTAAAATAAAGTTATAGGTGCAGAAGAACTCATTGCACTTCATAACTGAAGGGGTTATGGACAAGGTTTGCTCCACCCAGTGGTTTTCTTGCCTTCTGCTTTTTTTGCAAATGGGAGCACCAGCGGAAGCGACTGGGGTTTCATCTTACTTGTTAGTCTTCCTACAGGTCTGTCAAACGGATTAGCTCACTAGTGGTGGTGGTGCTTCCTTCTCTTCAATTTTATGGCAAGTTCACATCATAGTAAGACTGCGAGACCACCCAGTGGGCTATGCCGTGGCGCTGAGGCTGTGTTGTGGCCCGTGTGACTATTCTATGCTAGGAGAATACAAGAACAACAAGGCAGCACCTGTTTTAAAAACATGTGGATTTTTTACTGTGCTCTTTCAAACTAGGGTATAGATCTGAATAGCTGCTCTGCAAACTCCTTGTGTCCCTTCACCCCAGAAGTATGCTAGTTGCACAGGCAGAACGACTGTGAAGTGTTGTGCAAGGATTGCCACTTAATGATTGAAAAGTTTTCCTGTGTGGAAATAGGACGGATCTGTTTTGGGATTGCTTTACATCGGTGCCTTTAAACTCTGATGAGAGTCCCGAAAAGGCATACTTTCCCTCTTGAGCAGATCAAGCCCACCATGCCTGCAGCGCATATATCACCTACGTAGTGTTCGAATCAAATTTGTGGAATCTGCTTGTGCTATAAAATGCTTTCATCTTATTCAGTGTCGACGATGGTAATTCTCAAGCAGAGAATGGAAAACAAGTCATCTCTTTGGGAGGGAGATTTTAATTACCTCTTGCCCTAGAGAGAGCTGTCGTTCCAGGTTAGAGCTGAAAGTATTGGAAGGGCACTGTGGGAAAGATTAGCGAGAGGCTCCTTTACCAAGCCAGGGTTGCAAATCAATAGAGGCTTTCAGCTGTCAGTGCAACCAATCCCTAAACCATGAGCGCAAATATTTACTTCTACTGAAAAGAGAGAATTTACAAAAAGAGAGAAACATATTTCCATTCCTTTATTTAGTCATAGAATCAATATAAATGATTTGAGGATGAGGAGAATTCAAAGTGCTCCAGGATAGTACTCACTTGAGTATACAGCTTATTTTCATAGACCAAAGCTTTCACTCTGCAAGGAGGAAAATATCAGCACAGCAGGTCACTCTTGACATAAACACTTCTGATGCGTATGTGCTCCTTTAACATTTAATTTTAATCAGAATGGACCGATATCTCTCTATAACATTTAGCTTGCTTTTTTTTTGTGCAACAGAAAGCGTAAAGCTGTCGATAGTTTTTGAAGTACCCATTTCTGTGACACCTGCATGATATTTTTTAATATTTGCTGAATTGATAATGTTCATGGTAGCGGAGTATACTGCGCAATAAACTGCTTTTGTGGCTGATTAAATGCCAAAGTGAAGTGGAGGTATTCAGCAACTGCAAAAGCCGTTTATTCAGTATGTGCCAATGCCATGAACATTATTCCTGTTACACAAGATTTGCTATACCCTAATGTACAGAAGTATAAAAGAAATTGTTTCCTTTTCTTGTGCGGGTTGCAATTGCTGTGCTGCTTCAATCTCACACTTCACACAGATGCGACATTCAGAAATGTAGCTAGGTTGAGTGGCTTGAGAAAGAGGCTGGTTTACACAGTGAATAATTATTTAGAGGAGTTCTTCATGCAGGAAAAGCATTATGTGGCTGGGTACACTGAACTAAATTTACAGTAGTATGCAAATTCTCTAACTTTGGCCCTTAAACATTCAATAGGAAGGCTTCCCTTTCACTGCTGTGGTTGTCCCTTGAGAGCTTTTGCCAAGGGAAGGCAGACATAGTCTTGATTATTGACTTAACTGGAGACGTGCTGACACGTTTGCCTGTATTGCTCTCCCTTGCTGGCCAGTGCCATCAACTGGACCATTAATAAGACAAGAAGCTGCAGCCATTTCCTGTCATTCTTTGCATAACTTCTTTCTCAAGATAAAAGTTGGCATGATCTGTACTAAATCCTGATGTTTCTCTGAAGACAAAAGGAAATTTTTTTTCTTATTGATGCTTAGATAGGTTATAAGAGAATGGTTTCATCCTGGTTGGATGAAGTACCTCATTGACATGTATTTCTTGTGCCATGCTATTTCTTCATGATAACACCAGTTACAGAAACTTCCTGCAATTTGATTAGATGCAAAATAAGGAAAATAAAAACTTATTATGATTTCACTGACTTCTCTCTTAACATACGTTACATATATTTCCTGCTAAAAATGAAGGGCCATGGTGATCCTGTAGCACCAAACTGTTGTCATTCTTTCTAACTTCTTTTTTTTTACATATTGATTTAATATCATGTTCATTTTCTATAGATTGTTTCTTTTACGCAAGTATTTCCTCATGACTTCTCTGACTGAGGAAGGGTTGTAGGCTGTTTAATTCCCTTGTCATTCGTGTTTGTGGTTACCCTCAGAGATTACAATAACATAGTTTTCATTTCACCTGCCATTCTTTTCTTAGTATAGAAGAAGCTGTAGCAGAAAAAGCTGATATTCTACCCTACAGATTGAACAGTCTCATCAAGATCTTACAGTTGCAATCTTCACTCTTTCTTTGTAGATTATCATTTATTGCTACAGAGGGATAAATTTTTGCAGTAGCTATTTCTTAAATTTTCCTACTAAATTGCATATGCAAGTGAGCAAACACAAATAAACAAGGCTTTATTTTTATAATTGTCTTCTGTTCTTCATTAGCCCAGAAGCTGGACAGGGAACTGCTAAATGCCTGTTGTTCTGTAAATAAGCTGGGACTAAAATATGGAGGGAAAAATATTTCAGCTGTATGGAATGGATACTATTGACAAACTTAAAGCAATATACCCCGTAGTTGCAGTTTGAGTATCATCCATGAAAAGGAAGGTGTTTTCTTTATCCATATTCCAATTTGTATGGAATTACAGTTAATAGGCATGTGTTCTGGAGTTGTGTTGTGTCTCACACATTAATGTTTGCTGTCCTGTGAAGGTGCAGAACATTGGATGCAATGGTAATAACTCCATAGTCACTGAAGTCAGTGACTAACAAAGAGATAATCCTTCAGTGTTTTACCTCTGTAGATCACTGAGTGGTAGAGAATGAGCCTGTGAAGACCCTTCCTCTCTTCCAGGTTAACCCCCCCCCGTCGCTATTTCATTCTCAAAATGCTTCAGGCTGCAGTTGCCTAAGAACGTAATTTTGAGAATATGAACACCCCTGATACCCAGGCCTTGTACGCTGAAGGGAGGTGCGGTAAGACCATGTAGCAGCTTCGCGCTGGGGAGGGAAAAAAAGTTTGGACTTTATTCACTACACTTCCAGTTTTATGCAGGTATGCCTGGTGCATTGGGGAAATTGTTTAGGAACGATCAATCCTTGTGTGAAGATTGCCTTGTAATGCTTCTAAGGTCAGTAAGACCTTGGTTTATTTGCCACATAAGTGCTGCTTGAGTGACTTAGGATACTCCAACATCCACAGGAACGACCTTAACTTGCACACTAGAGGTTTTGAGGTTTTCCACATTTTGGGACTCTGATTTCTTGTACAGCTTGCTCATTTGGTACAGATCACACCATGGAGTGAACTAGTCACCTTTCATCAGTGTTATCCCCCGCCTTTGATATAGCTTAAACACTTTACTGTAGTAGGTGTTTAGCAGCATAAATAAATGTTCTTTCTGTTTTCCACTACTCAAGCTAAGTGCTTTGAGAAGTTTTTGTAGTAGCAATCTGTTACTGCAAACTTGATCATGCTCTTCTGTGGTAGTGCTTGCTGAAGTTGAATGTAATTCATGTGCGAAGTCTATGAGAATAATTACTAGTGACCTCTGTCAGGATTTGCTTTTCTGGTGTGATATTGGCTCTTGATTGAATCCCACTATAATTTCTGTTAAGACAGATAAGAACTCATGAGGAAATTCATCTCCCAACTACTTTTGGGGGGGCTGAGGGATTGGCAGAGGACTATAGACCAGTGGTTGAAATGCAGAATTAG
Organism: Tauraco erythrolophus; assembly: GCF_009769465.1. Lineage (NCBI taxonomy): Eukaryota > Metazoa > Chordata > Aves > Musophagiformes > Musophagidae > Tauraco > Tauraco erythrolophus. The sequence goes on along the minus strand of NC_141466.1, from coordinate 109,057,904 downwards.
GGTAGCAGGTCTTTGTTTTCAGTTTTGCTTCTTTCTGATATGTGACTTAGACTGGGATTTAGTCTTTTCATCTGTAGAACTGCAATAATAATACTTGCAATTTGAGACTTACAGTGTGCTTTGAGACCAACAGTGAAAAGCTCTCAGTAGTGTATTTATTACATTCTGTTTGTAGATGTTACAACCAGTAGCTAGGAGAAATAAGAATAAAATGAAGCCAAACATGCTGATTTAAAAGCTAACTGTTAAAGCCAGACCTGAACTAGTAAAGTAGTTACCCATGTGCCAATGCCTCTCTTCACATAGCTCAGAATTAAGTTGCAGGGTTCCAGCTGCTGTTAAAAAAAACCCTAAAACCAACAAAAAAAGATGTCCAAGGTTATAACTGTTTAATGGGGGGAAAAGGGCTAATTTCTGTCTCTTTAAATTTTGTGGTGGAGAAAATAAGGTGCTTTGATCTTTAAATGACAGCTTCCAGAGTCATTACATTGAATCAGTTAATCTCTCCCAGTAGTTACCTTATTCTCTCTTCCTCATGGGCATCCTCTTTCATGGTCTCAGCGCTGAGCTTCAAATCAATGAACAAACTGTTACCGCTTCCAACACAGCCTGTCTAGTGAGCTTTCCTGCTTTCATGCATTGCCAAGCTCTTACCTCAAACCTTGGCACTTCAAAGTGGAGAAGAGGTCCAGTAGTGCCACATGTGTGTTAACTAGGCTGGCTTCATCATCTTCATTTACACGGTACGGGTCAGGAAGTCCCCTGCCTCTTGATGAGTGAGGTTTGTCACAGACTGCATGACCTGTCATTCCCAGGTGACATATGTAATTCAAAGCAGGTCAAGTGACACAGCAGTGATGGTGAGTATCCTTGGTCATCCCTTTATCTAGTTTTAAAAAATACTGACCAAAGCGATAACTAATCTATATATCTTTGTATGAGGTATCTATGACCAGACAAAAATGAGTTATGTTTTGTGTTATCATGATGCTGACTGAATATTTTTTTTTGTTCAGCCTGGTTTTTATCTCTCTTAGAAAAAAAAAAAAGAGAGAGAAATTTCCCAGTGTAAGTCCCACGAAACGTCTGTTATGTGCAGTATGAGGTATTTTATCTGCTAGTGCACAGCAAATGTTATGAAGTAACATCTGAGAATTTTTTCAAGTGTACATGCTGTATAAAACTCAGAAGCTGAGGTTCTGGAGCAGCATCTGTTCTCCTGCCCATGTTATTAATCTGTTAGTTTATGTGAAGGGGTTACAGTATATGGTGAATGTTGTGCAAATTCTATTAGAGTAATTTTATGATCTTAGACATGAAAGTTAGGCATGTAAAATGTAATGTAATTAAAAAATAACTCCTCCTCTCTTCCAGGAAATAAAACAAGATTTGGTACAAGGTGAACATTTTTAGACAATTTTCTCTTCTGAGAGGGTAGTACCAGGAATCTTCCAAAGCATTTGATGTACAGTTCTTTTATTAGAAGCCACCTTGTATTAAGCAACAAGTAAGAGGGTTTTTTTCACTGATGATGACAGATTTACTGTATTACTATTCTTAAAAAAGACCTCAAATATATTACCTTTAGTCACACTTCACTGAGGCAGAATTTCAGGATAGGTGCTACACCTCAAAAGAGAGGAACATAATTATGGTTGCAGAAATGGGTGTTTTGCTGTACTGTGTCAGACCTTTGTCCTCTGTGCTTCTTCCAGTAACTTCAAAGGTATGTTCCTGAAAATAAAAGTGAACCATGCACATTCCCTTCTTCCTGTGACATACACAGTGCATCCAGTGTTTGTATTATGGTAGCAACAAAAAGCATTGGGATTGGAAACTTCACCTGAAGTTTACTGACCTGAATGCTTTGCACCTGCACTTGAAAACAACATTTTCTGCTGTCTGTGCTAATCACCCATTCTTCTCTGCTTCCTAAGCTTATGGCCAGACCACATGAACTACTTCAAAATGAGAGTTTTACTCAATGTCTGTGAGAATGGTGCAGAATCGATTCCTACCTTCTGTGAAATTTTGCAGTGCTTTATCAATAGTATTTTCTTTTATTTGTTTGATCATGATTTGGGGCCAGAAGTAACAGCAATCTGAATACAGCATTTGATAATTAGCCAGAGCTAAGCCTTTCCTATGTGGGCACCAATAATCTTGTTTGTGCTGTCTTTACTCAAGATCACCCTGCTTCTAATTCTCTGTTTAATAGTATTCCAGATTCTGTTATCAAAATCCTTCAGCTTTCTCCAGTACTTTGCTGCCAGGTTTCTTACAAGTCTGACAGCCTAAGAGGTCCTTCTGTACCTAAGATATAACATTTCCTAATCTCCAAGGGTCCTTTAAAAATCATTTCATAAATCAAACTTCTCTGTTTTCATGACTGTGTGTAATTGTGCATATACCTTTTTAAAGATACTTGCTTTGGAGGCTGGAGTAAATTAAGGAAAAAGTTCAATTTAAACTAAAGTATCTTGGTATTAGTAGTTAACACTTCAATATTATCTCAGTTCATTTTATTCTGCACATACCTTCACCTAGGTTTTCTCCATTTCTGTGTTCTTTGCAATGTTGGATTCAGTTCTTAATTATCCCATACCTGGCAGGAAAAGAGACAGCAATTGTTATAGATGAATGGATCTATGGCAAGGAAAACAGTCCCAGGGGTGAGCAAAGCAAAGCTGGTATGCTTTCTACACTGGAACTTCTAGGGGAGGAAGAATTGATAGATGTTCTTACACTACCTTTAGGAAACTTTACAATTCTTAATACTGTTACACATCCTCATTGTGTCAGCCTGAAGTCCCCTATGTTGTGATATCGTGGCAAAATGCCTTAAAAAATAATTGATGACATCCTTGAACTTTATGGCACAATGATTTGGATGTGATTCCTCACTGGGACTGGTAAGAATAAATATATAAAATAATATACTTAAAAAAAGGAAATCTTAAAAAATACCAAACCCCACCTAAACCTCAGTTTAGTAAGAATAAAACCACAGTAAATGTAGCAGTATGTATATATATCTATAAAACATGAATTCTATATGTAATTTCCAATTTTTTTGTGAAAAAATTTTCTTCGCATAATTTTATAATTCTAAAAATGGAGAATTGTGCCTATGTTTTGTGTGATACTTACCAGTGTAAGCTGTATTCAACTCTGGAGCCCCCAACATAGGGAGGACGTGGAACTGCAGGAGCGGATCCAGAGGAGGGCCATGAAGGTGATCTGAGGGCTGGAGCACCTCTGCTATGAAGACAAGCTGAGACAGTTGTGGTTGTTCAGCCTGGAGAAGAGAAGGCTCCAGGGAGACCTTCTAGCAGCCTTCCAGTACCTAATGGGGGCCTACAGGAAAGCTGTAGAGGGCCTTTTTACAAGGGCATGTAGTGATAGGACAAGGGGTAATGGCTTTAAACTCAAAGAGGGGAGATTTTGATTAGATCTAAGGAAGAACTTTTTTACAATGAGGGTGGTGAGGCACTGGAACAGGTTGCCCAGAGAAGCTGTGGATACCCCATCCCTGGAAGTGTTCAAGGTCAGGTTGGATGAGGCTTTGAGCAACCTGGTGTAGTGGAGGATTTCTCTGCCCATGGCAGGGGATTTGGAACCAAATGATCTTTGAGGTCCCTTCCAACTCTAACCATTCTATGATTCTAGTTACACATTTTTGAAAATTGTGCAAACGCAAAGTAAGTTTTCTTTTTGTTTTGCCACTAACAGATGAGCACACCAGGTAATATGCTGTAAGAAAATAAATGACAGTAAGTAAGTGATACTTATGATAATTAGTATTCTTTTGCTAATGCATCTGAACATCTCACAGAATTTTGAGTGAAGAGGAACATTCATGTTTTAGTGGTAAAGCTAAGTAGCAGATTTTTCTATAGCTACAACTGTTACTGCAACCTTCACTAAAGTAAAAGTAAAAATCAAAATTTCAGTTACTTGAGAGAGGTTATATAGAGAGTCTGTCTTGGTGAAGAAAAAAAGTACATGCTTGAGATCACACTTGTGTCCATCTGCAGCTTGTTGTGTCTGTATTTCTGCATTCTGACTGAAAGAATTCTGTTGTTTTAAGTGTTTTTTTTCTCTTCCTTCAGGTCTCATGGAAACCTCCTCTGATACAGAATGGTGAAATCCTAAACTATGAGATTCGCATGCCTGATCCACGAGTTGTCATTACTGGGAATGCTTTATCAACATTAAGTCATTTGGTGACTAATCTTACACCCTATACAAACTACTCAGTCACCATAATAGCTTGTTCTGGAGGCGATGGCTTTCTAGGAGGCTGCACAGAGAGTTTGCCTACCAGCGTGACTACACCTTCAACAGTTCCTCAGAGTATTAGCCCATTGTCTGTGACTCCGATCAGTGAGTCCTTTATTGCCATTTCTTGGCAACCACCATTAAGGCCGAATGGTCCTCATCTGAGGTAAGCTTTTAGTTGCAACTGAGATGACAGTTTTCTTTTTCTTACCTAAATCTGACTCAGAAAATTCTGGGTGATGCAAACTTTATGATGTAATCTCTTCATTTCTGACCTTCTGAAGTTCCTCTTTAGAGTTCAGGAGTCCATGAGTGGACTCAGGGAAAGTGAGCATGTCTAGAAGCAGACAGCAGAGTGAGCTTTGAATTATTCTGAATTTAGGAGGATTCAACATTATTTAGAGCAAGTGTGGTGTCTGTGCTGTGGCATTTACTTTGCAGAACACATTCAGGAAGGCTGTGGGTCTTTCAGTTCAGCGCTGTCTGAAGAGCCATCGCAAAGTCATAACTGGTTTGGGCTTCAGCATCAGCCACATTTTGGCAACATGTTCCACCAACAAAATGACAAGAAAAGTATGAGATCTCTGTGAACATAAATATTTAACACATCTGATATTCTCAATACTCTGTGGGGGTTATTCCATGGAAAGAGAAAGGAAGTGTGATGACCTGAAATAAACTTAATTGATTAATAAATTGCCAATGAGAGAGTATGTGAGAAAAATGTAAGTGAAAACGCTAAAAGTTTGGGGGCAGAGCCAAAAACAGGAAATGCAAGGAAGTGCTGGATATAGCTGGCTGGATTTCACCACAGGAACTAGAGAAAGGCATCTCTTCTGAGATTTGTCTAGAGTGATGGTGTGAGTGTCTTGACCTGAATCTGTTGATTACTCAGTTTGCGTGTGTGTGTGTATAAAAAAAAATATGGATTTGAGTGCATGAAGATTTATAAAGATAAACATATCTTTGACATTTTTTGTGTATGTATAAACAAATCTTCATTCTAGTGCTTTAGCATATTGTGAAACCTCGTGCATATAATTATATCTCTGTACTCCATATGTTCTGTTTAGTAACTGTCTTCTAGGTGTGCTGATGGGTTCAATAATTATCATGTAATGCCATTTCAGTTGCGTGTGTTATTGCAGCACAGTAGCTTGACTCTTTCTTCAGGCTTAATTAGGGCACACTACAACTGAATGAAATGATGATTGCTCTACAGTAAAATTTGAAGTTTTTGAAAAGCAGTCTCTGTTATTCTGGGGTTAACAACATGACCATTTTACCATAGATTATTGAAGTAATTCAGCACGACCTACATCTGCAGACTTCATTTCCTTCATGGTGTGCCATGCTGCCCTCAACAAGAACAACCAGTGAAGCAGCTGCTCTGTACAGCATGATGGAGCAAGAAGTCTGCAGCAAGCAGAGCAGCAGCAGCAGCTGCCAGTGGGGGTGATTTACACATCATCACCATTCAGTGTTCAAAAAGATTTCGATGTTTTTTCATGACTTATCTATGACATATATTGGACAGAATATGCCAGGACTGTTCCAAATAAAACTATAATGACCTGTCTTTGGATTCTGTTGACACTGATGAATCACTCATGTGAGAGTTGTTCTTGGTGTATAAAGTCATCTGAATGTTTTGATAGGGTTGGAGTTTTATTAGTTTTTACTATTTAACTTCTGAGGTTACACTCCCAGCTTCTGCAGTAATTTGGTTTGGCATCACTAAGGTCAGTGGCACAATGCTTGTTTGTACCTATTGAAGATTATTCCCCAAACCCAAGGGTGAAAATTATTAGGAGTCACCCATGTATATCCTAGCTGTCATGGAGCATAGGAAGCCTCAGCTCTCTGTAAGAGTACTTCTCAGTCGTTTTCTGATTTTGAAGCAATGCAAAATCACTGTATGGAGTACGTATTAAATACCCTCTTAATTCAGAGTCTCAATCCAGAATGGTATTGTCCAGCATTTCCTCATCAGACTGGAGATGATCTCAACATGAAAAAAAAAAAAAAACGTGTCAAATTACATATGAATTCAGTGGTGAGAAAGATCATTGTGATGGGATGGTGAACCACACCAGGGCATTCTGCAGAATGCTTAAAAACAGAAGGAATCATTTTCACAAATAAGTGCTTAAAGTGCGAGTCTGCCTAAGTATCCACATACTTTTGGCTGGAATTTAACAGTAGCACCTTTCCAAAAATGGGGGCAGGAAAAGGATGATACACAGCAGCTCAGCACTTTAGAGAATCAAGTTGCATATTGAAGTGAATATATATGTAAATGACCTTATTTCACTGGGCATCAGTGAAAATACTATTGCAACTATAGTTTCATTAGAACTGCAGCTCACCATTGAAAACAATTCCAGAGTGGTTCTATAACTGATAGGAAGTGTACAAACATCTGATGCCTTAAAAAAGAAAACATCACCATAATCCTAAAGATTTTGAATGACTCTCTGTAATTTTGTTTAATTTAGAGTGTAGTTTTCCATCTGATCCATAGAATGATTAGGAAATGCAAAATATGTTATCCTCTTTAGTTTGTGTAGGGATGAAGTGGTTTACTCTTTGATAAATACTGTAAAGGTTTTGTGTAAAAGGTGACGAAGAGTGAGTGATGCAGAATAGGTGGAAGGCATGTTCTCTGAATCAGGCAGTCTTATGGCTGACCTGATGAAAGATGGGCTTTATCTGACCTGCTGTTTGGAACAGAGAAAGGAATACAGCTTCAGATACCAGTTAAAACCAGGATGTAATAGTTTAGTCTTTCAAGCTCACATCGTGAATGTCTACCCAAATACAAAGGTGCCTTGCTAAGGTGTACAGATGGAACAGTTAACTCATTCTGCACCTGTTTGTCACCCGTAATTTACACTGTGGTTATTTGCAAACACACATTAAACACAAATGCACCCTTAAGTTACCATTACCAGTAAAATAGTAATAGCAATGCTATATGTTTCAGCACGTTTGCAAGAGAGATACATTGTCATTTCATATTCTGGAGCGATCTGCCTATCAGATGCCATCAATCAATTCTGTATTAGACAATTACTGGGCTATTTGGACTTGATCTTCATAGCATTTCCACAAGTTTAAAATTTGTAAGTCATTAAATAAACTCATTCTTTCAAATGGAAGTGCTTAATTTTCTATTTTCAAAGTAGATTTTTTTAAGTCATTGAACATTTTAAATCATGACACATTAAAAAGTTTATCTCAGAAAGTTTACAGCTGTAAAAACAAAATAATGTGTGACTTTAAAAAAAAAACATGAGATTTTTTTTTTTTTGTGTAATAACATTAGTTGAGATAATCCTGGTGTTCTGCTTGTCTTTTGTGTTAGATATGAGCTCCTGAGACGTAAAATCCAGCAACCACTTGCATCAAATCCCCCTGAAGATTTAAATCTGTGGCACAATATTTACTCAGGAACTCAGTGGTTTTATGAAGATAAGGGTCTTAGCAGGTGAGATTACAAAAACTATAAAAACAAATGCTGGCATTTTGTATAGTGTATGTTTAATAGTTCAAAGTATTTCTTATGTCTTTATGTAGTGAACATATTAATTATGTAATGAAATATTTTTTGTCATCATCTTTGGTGTTAATCATTCTAATATGCAGGGATTTATTATTAGTCTGTCATTCTTGACTCATATATTGTTTTGCTCTGGAAAACAAATGAAAATAAAGATCTTGTGAAATTTTAGCATTGATACGCTGCTGCAATCAAACCATTTAAATTTGTGTGTACATATGCCCTAGATTTGCATGTTGGCAAAGTCATAGCACAGGCAGAATGAATGTTTGAGAAGTCCTAGCTTGGTTTCAGCATTGTTTTTCTTACCTGGTTTTAAAGTGCAAATTAACGATTACTTTAATATCTCAAAGGCAAGAAGAGTATTTATTGCACTCTCAGCAGACCTAATTTAAGGGCAGGTTTGTGTTAGCATCGTTATAGTTAAATGCAGTGTTGAGAGTGGGGAAATGGAAGGTGGGTTCTGTTTCTCAGTATGTTACAGACAGACCTACTGCGTGATAAAGAGCAAGGCATTTGCTCTTGATCAACCTTAGTTTCTGCATTCCGAAGTCAAGGCTACCACCTCTAAGACAAGCAAACACACACATTAAGAACTTCTAACCTAAGATTCAACATGAGTTCTGCATTGTTTTTTTTTGTAGGTAAAGGTAAAAGGAAAACATTCACGAAGGGTTTCAGGATGTGTGTGTTGTCTGTGTGCTGGCACGCTTTATGAGGACTGCATGTCAGTTGTTGTCCCTCAAAATATCTGTGCGTTACTTCTACTTTGATAAAAGCTGTGTGAGCATCCCTCCTGAGCACGATGTGAACCAGCAGAATATGGCCTCCACTCCAGACTGCTGTATAGATGGAACCAAGCCAAGGGGCACTGCCTCTGGCTCCCAACTGCCTACTTGCTGAAAGTCACTGCTCATTTTCATCCATTGCGATAGTTGATCATGGAGCTGTTCTTTTACCCAATCCTGCTCAAACGTCCGTTTCATTCTTAAACCATATTTGAAATTCTACATAGAGTTTCCTTTGGTTTTAGTTTAACTCATTGTAGTAGCGCTGATCTGTGCAGCAGTTATGTTAGCAGTTCAGAGGGGGCAATAAATTCTGACAGGGTCTCATCGACAAGTCATTAGGCACAATGACCTTTTGGGTTGAACGAGCTATGGCCAGAAAAGTGTGCCTAACTCTCAGGTACACCTTAACACTTTTTTTGGGGAGGGTTCTGCAACGTGCATCTATGTTTTTGCAGTCAACAACTCAAGATGAGTGTGCTGCTGGAGAGAAGATGCTGCAAGAGATGCAAGCCTTATTTTTCACAGAAAGAAAATCCATGTATCAGCATCTATTTTTATTTGTGTCATGTTTTAAGCATGTTTCAGAGTTAGTGATTTTTTAAAATTATATTCTTGCCAGAAGTCTATTTTCACAGTGATATTTTTCAGATGACTTTTTCATTTCCAGTAGGCTAAGCTAAACTTCTTTTACTTTCATGTTGGAAATAAGGATCGAAAACTGAATCTCAAATTCTCGTCATTAAATTGCAAGAATAGATTCCATTCATCTTTGGTTGTACTTGTTCTACAATGTCCAAGAGAATACTACATGTTTGCAAGCAATAGAAAGAGCAGAGAGGGAACTAAGATGTATTATGTGTATTGTCACTGTTCTACAATGCTTATCATTACAGTTGGAGCTAGTGAGTTCTCATTAGTCTGATTTCTTCTTAGTGGGACTGTGAAGGCTTAGCTCTTTTGAAAATCAAACTGGTTAATTGCATAATATAGGGTGCCATAATAAAGCAGTCAAAAAAAGAGAAGTAAATCTACTATGTGAGTCACTTTTCGTTTAGTTGAGAAATCTCTAAATATTAGGCATTTACTGTATGTTCCTTTACTGTGTTTGTAGACAGCATAAAGTGCTGCAGCTCCAGAGAAAGTTTGAACAAGATGATCCCGTGTTTCTGTGATTGTGCAGTTTTATGGGGAGCTTTTTGTGAAGGAATTAATTTTGAGATTGCGAAATCCCACTTAAAATACATTAATATGCTATTTGATATAGAGAAGAAATTGTGGAGTGACACTCACTTGGATTACCAAATATACATGAAGTATTTAATAAAAGTGTCAGTTGAGTATTCACATTTCTGAAGAAAATTACTTTATTAACTGAGTTTAAATTCCTAGGCACTTTTTCTTTTTTTAAAAAATATTTTTGTAGTGGGAGTATCTCGGCTGTGTGGTAAATCACTTTTACAAATGAGAGTCTGCAAGTTAAAATCAATGGGTTTCCCAAAAGAGGAAAAAAGCCTCATTTGATTAAATTCTGATCCAAATTTTGGCACATTGCCACTGCTATAATTACATATTGAATTGAGCTATAATCTCTCAACACCTCAGAAGCTACAGCTATGAAGAAGTGAAATAATATGTTTTATTTTTGTTACCATGTTAGTGGTGCTGAATTATTTCCAAAAAACAGATACCTCTTATAGCGTCTCCATTGGTGCAAACCATGCAGCTGCACTCATTGGAGAGGGAGGGAAGAAACAGCAAAACTTTGGCATAAGCAGAAGGGTTACAGCGAATGTTTTCTACGTCTGCATTTTTTGTTCCATTTAATTATTTTTATAATGTCTTAGGTACACAACATACGAGTATAAGCTCATAGTGCACAACGAGGTAGGATATACATCAAGTGAAGAAGTGATAGCTACTACATTAGCGGGATTACCAGAGAAAGGAAGTATCCTTGTTGCACGTGCTGTTAATCATACTGCTGTAGAAGTGGAATGGTCAAAACCAAGTAAGTGTGCTTAGTATTTATTCCAGTAACTAGATGTTAACCTGCCATCACTTATGTTGGTCTGCCTAGCTCTCATAGGAAACACAGTCCTTGTCTTGATTTATAATATACCTAAGTGTCCTTGAAAGGAGAGGAAAGAAATAGGGAAAAAAATGTGCACGTTTTGCTATTTCTCAGTCATGTTTGTATTTATTATATGCTATTTCTGCAGAATGAGAATAGAGAAAGTGAAGAAATAGTTAATGCAAACTGATGAGAAATCTACAAAGTTGTAGTACACAAAATTCTGTTGTCTTTGTGGTGTATTTCATCCCTTTGTATGAAAATTTGCATATACATCCTTCAGGATGAGAGGATTCCCTTTTTCTCTCTTTTTGCTCTGCTCTTTAAAATGAATTTAGCCAATTTCTTTAGTTGGTTTGCTAATACAGCAGTGGGGAATTTCTTCATGACTTACATGCAAATGATTTTATAAGGACTGGGTGCTGAATTGCAACAAATGCAGTCTCTTTATTTTATAATTGCATGCCTGAAGTAAGCATGCTTATAAAAACTGACAAATGTAATAGATCTGAAGCAGCTCACTGAAGTTCATTACCTTAGTAATCTAAACCTCTGACCTTCTAGATGTAGGTAATGCAATCTGGTTTTATTTTCATTCATACCTTAGAAATTTTCTTCATACATGTTTGTGAATGCAAAGGTTAAACGCCAAGACAGGGCCATTTGTTATTTGAAAACCCTATCATGTGTTATTACTCCTTATGTTACAATAGGATATTAACTACTTTGTATACCCGTGTTTCATTTTTTTTGTAATATTAGTTTTAAAATCATTTTCTTGTTTTCTTTGAAAACTTGGGAGTCCTTAATGTAAGTTGCCTTGCTAGTTTTCTTTTCTTGGAAAACCTACTAAAAATTTCTGGCTTCTAAGGATTTAGGACTTGCGTCTGTACCACTTAAAATAAAAATAACATATCACTCTTAAGAATTTCTATGACAAAACTGTATACTATTAAATCTGAAAAGATGCTTTTGGCTTTTATCAATGCTATTTCTCAGTTAGCTGAGTCCTGTTCAGTGGTACAGTGTCATCTAAGGCAATATGTATCTATGCTCAAAGTTTTTGTCATAATTATTGTTTTCATCTCTGCGCATACTGGAAACGCAGTTGCATTTGATCAGATCTGAACTTAAACTGTTTGACAAAGGACAAATGAGATAACAGACTATATCTGAGTTACTGAAATGGAGAAGCAAGGCCTGCCTGGATTCCTTTTTTATCCACCAACCAGTGAATGTCCTTACCGGCGTAGCCGAAAAATCATACTGTTTTTTTGCTTCCTTTCACTGAGGAAGCTAGTGCTGGGCAAAACACATTTCAGGAAGAAATGTGAGGAGTTGTTTTTTTCCCCTGTAAATATAATGCTTCTGAGCGTATTACAGCTTTACGTGTAGATGATGCTACCATGCTTGTTCTAAAATAACACATAGATTTTTCATTTTCACTGTGGCCAAAAGTTATCTATGTAAAGTTGAATGTAACTTACGACGTAGACACTCGCCCCTTATTAATGGCTAGCGGACTAACACAGGAATTCAGTACTTTTGGGTTTGAGTAAAGATGTGTTTTTTGAAGGGAAGGAGCAAAAAGGAAAAAATATCTTTGAGGTTTCCACCTCAAATTAGTGCCATAGAGCAATGAGATTTGCTCTCTTCCTTCTATCTGGGTGAAGTGGCAAGCTGCAAGGTCTGCACACCACTGCTAGCAGTGGGTTTCACCTATTAGTTTCTTTACTTCACAGATTACATTGTCATCATGAGGATGTCTATAGAAAGAAAGCATTCTCCAGTGTTAGATAAGATGATGAACAGTTAACAATTTTGACAAATTTGGAAGTGCAGTCTGTATCTCTGCTAATAATGGTGAAATTGAAGGCACTTGATGGAATCTTTGCTTTTTTTAAAAAAAAAAAGAGACCTGCATTTTTTTCTTCACAATAAATTTTATTGATAAAAAACGTGCTGACTGAATGTTTCCCAGTTGATTTCCTAATGTTTTTTCTTTCTTTCCTTAGCACTACAAGATTTGCAAGGAGATGTTGTGTATTACACGCTTTTCTTGAATTCTACTGATGATAGAAGATCTTTGAGGATCCAGTCTGATGTAAACTCTAGAGTCATAGGTGATCTGCAGCCCAACACAGAATATCAGATATTTTTTCAAGTTTTTAACGGAGCCCACAGCATCAACAGTGAAGTTGTGCATGTGACTACCTCAGATGGAGGTTGGTTAGCAGTGAACGCGGCTTGGCTTAAAATCTGAGAATGAAATTGATTGATTTTTGTTAGGGTTGAGATCAGTCATCCTTCCATTATAAAATTTCCGGTATAAAAGGAAAAAGGGCTAAAACGCTAAAATGCTTAAGTGCTGGTTGTCATCATGTGGTAGATCAATAAACGGTCCCACTGAGACAGAAGCAAAAGCTCTAATAGCAGATATTAACCCAGTTTGTTCTCATCTTCTCCTGCATACTTCTATCTCTGTGCACTGTTTGGAACTGAGTTCATATCAATAAATGGTGGAATTTAGAAACAATTAATGGGATTTTTAAAAGATTTGCTCTGTGAAGCGATATGCTTTTGACATGACAGTCATACACAGAGCCTTTCCTGAGTCACCAGAAACTCTATGTGGAAGTTCAGCCTCAAAGAAAATTCTTTATGAGTCATTTCTATGCCAGTGGGCAAGTGGAGGAGGAGGGGCAGGGGGAGGAAGAAAATAAAAAAATAATCGTGACTCTGAAATGTGTTAAGAATGGTCTATCTAATCTTTTTGCTTTATAAAGTCTCATTATAAACATTATAATATCATTACCTCAGAAGCAAGTGTTCCAGGTCATTAGCAAAGCACTTTAAGTGAGGATTCCATTTCCTTTCTAAAGCCAAAGGTCAGCACCTTTTGTTTATAAAATAGAATCGATAGCAAGGACAATTTTTCAACTGGTAAAGATGGGTTCTTATGATAAAAATAGGTCTTTCCATAGTTATTTCTGACATGCTTAGATAATTATGTAATTTAATGCTAAGGAAGGTTTTAATTTGGTTTTTGGTGGTTTTTTTTTTTTAAATAAGTGTTAGGCTTCATCATTACCTATACTAATCAACATTCAAAACCATTTACATAATGACAATATTGCATATTGCTTCATAGTGCTTCAGCTATGAGGTTGATAACGTCACGTTCCACCAGACATAAAGTATTTTGGTCTCAGGTTTTGCTTTAAAAGCAAAATGCTTTCTTTTGCGCTTTTTTTTTTTTTTTTTTTTTTGGAAGGATTAGGATTGGGGAGACATAAAAATAATGTTTGCATATTGGCAGTGCAGATGGGTGAATAATTTATCATCATATCTCACTGGCCACATACTACTGATGATTGACACTATGCTGCTGGTATAAAGCATTTTACCATCAGCTCTCATGGTTTCTAACTGAGAGTATAATAAGCCAATTTACAGAAGACTACAGACTGTGATAACTTCATCAGAGGAAAGCAGATAAGCAGTGAACCCTTTGCTAAACCTAAATACTAATCTGCATTTGGTTAAACAAGTGCTTTTGCAGAGACAGCTGGAGTTTATTCAGTTTCTTCCTTTATTTCTAGAGCCTGAGGGCATGTTCCCTCCAGAGGTTGTCATCATCAACAGTACAGCTGTACGTGTCATCTGGACATCGCCTTCAAACCCAAATGGTGTTGTCACAGAGTACTCTATCTATGTAAATAATAAGCAGTACAAGACTGGAATGAACAAGCCGGGATCCTTTCTTTTAACAGATTTGTCTCCATTCACTGTATACGATATACAGGTTAGAGTATATTTTCTGGGTTGTGTAATATGCTTTAATTTTACATAAAATATGTATATATTTCCAAATGGAATATAGTTTCATTAATTTCTTTACATACATAGATGTATATCTGCACTGATGTTTACGTGCATGTACATACAAGGCATATTTTTTTTCAACATATTTTAGGTCTGTGTACACTTTTCGTAGTACAAATTTCCATTGTTTTTTTTCAAACCATCAAAACTCCATTTACTTTCCCCTAAATGCTCTGTGCTACAACATTAGCAAAGCCTCAACATATATTACAAAGAGGCAAAGATTCTACTCCTACTCATTAAAAGAAAATTGCAATTGTTTTAGAAACATCAGGCATGCATAATATATTAGCACAGAGAAATAATGATATTGCATTTGTCATCCTTTTATAATTTTTTTTCTCCTTATCCTTCTGAGGAGAGAGCAGAGCTGATCTCTGAAGTCATAGTAGTAATTTTTATGTCAATAAGTATGATATTTTTTCTTTGCTTTTCCCTTTCTCTATCTCTATCTTTACTTCTCTATCCATATGTCTAATGAAAGGCAAAATACTGTGTGCACAATAATAATAATAAAAGAATAAATAATATATTTCTATGAAGTATTAATATATTCACGAAATGCAGTTTGACACTTAAATGTAACTATGCCTATCTATTTTGTTCAAGTTTGGTTTGCATTATATATGAGAAAGACTTAGTAGTACCACGTATGTTTTGTTCTGAAAATTTGCATCCAGTTACTACATGCCATAAATAAACATCACAGGCAGGCATACCGTAACAGATTTGTATGTTCCAGCCCCTCTGAAACAGCAAACCTCCATCCATGAATACACATATGACTTTCTGAATGCTGCTTGGAAACACATTTGTCTTTTCTCAATAACAATGCAAATTCGGTGTACTGCCTCACTTATAGACCCTCTATATTAATTTACCATGGCCACCTTCCGTTGCTTGAGATGTTAATTATTCTTCTCTTCTGCTTTCCTAGTCTTTATACTGGACTTGTATTTGCCTCAATGTGATAGGTTAAACCAAAATAAGCTAGTTTGGTTTTGTTTTCTTTTGATTCTTTTTATTCTTGTCCTGGAAACAATAATATCTTGGATGCGTGTGCATCTCACTGGTAATCTTACTGTGTTATCTTTCTTTTTTGGTGCTCTTTTTTGGAGGGGCAACTTCTCTGTTGACGATATGGAAACAATGTTACCATCCTTCACTAGTTATTTCACTTTGCCTCTGCTTAATTTAATACCCAGAATTGAAGGAATAAGTTTTTATTTCTGTGGCATTTTTCATAACAAAGTATATGATTGATATTAGCATTTTGCACTTTTAATTTTGTAGAATAAACATGAAGGAATAGAAAATATTAAGCAAAAATTATCTTTATGTCAGAATATATGGTAGGTGTAGAAAACTTACTCAAGGCCCCAAATCAAAGTACATTTTTTTCAGTGTTGTGTACCAGATTCTACGTATACATACAGAAAAACAAATTCACTGCGATTCTGTTGGTGATAATTTAATAGAGAACAGCAATTAGTGCCAGAGGGCTGCATGTACCCTTTTTTTGAAAATGATGAGGAAAAATGTGGTACAGCCCAGTGTATCTCTGGTAGGTATACTTATCTCAAAGCTGTGATATTTTCCTGGCTGTGTGAAATCTGTTAAACAAAAAAGAATAAAATCTTGGGTAAAGTGAGGAGTCTAAGCAAGTAGCAGAGCTGAATAATTTCTGCAGCTGAGTATGTTAAATTCATGTTGTTCTTCATCAGATTGAAGCCTGCACGGTGTACGCCTGTGTGACAAGCAATGGGACCCAGATTACAACTGTGGAAGATGAGCCAAAGCAGCTGTCAGCACCCATTATTCACGTAATTGGCTCAAGGTACTATGCTATAGGTGGCTTTCATATATCAGAGCGATTTGTGGCTGGAATGGGGACCTCAACGTAAGGTTGTCTTCTCTCAATTCAATAAGGTGCATAAAAGAATTCAGAGTACACTTTGAAAACATTTTTCATGGTTAGCGTTTTTGGTCTTGGAGTTTTGGGCCGAAGAGCAACTGAAGAAATCTCACCCCTGGTTGATTGTACACACCCGTTTGGGTATCACTGTGCTGTGGTAATAAATAAAGCATAAGTGGAAGCGGTTAAGGGAAGAAGTGTAGAGGAATGAAAATTATCACATTTTGCTGTCAGTTAAGAAGAGGAAGATTAATGCTCAGGGGAGCAACACGATGCTGATAATGGAAACTTAGAATAATTGTGGGCAAAAAGAAGTCACCTATCACAACAGTAAGAATTAGTAAGCTATCTTAAAAGGCATGCATATCTATGTCTCCTTGAACCACTGTTTGCAATCTGCCTATCCACTACATTTACAGGCATGGGCAAACTTCTTAATTGTAAAGGGAGCATCAGATTTGCAGTCCTTAGAAGCAGCCAAATAGTAACATATACAATGACCCTTTGGGAGTTAATATCTTTCAAATACAGACTAAAACTAAGCTCACTAGCACATTTTTCAGAATTACACCACCAATAAAACATTAGCCTCCTGTGTGTATGTTATTATTCATGTGATTTTATTACACTTCTGGTGTAGTATACTCATTAGCAGTGTTTCTCTTATAGAAAGAATTTATTTTTTTTTAAATAACAAAAATCTAACATCTGAGCTTTCAGAAATGGCCAACAGAATGGATTTGTTTCTTCATTCTCTTAAGGACTTTGGTTTGCTCTTTATCATTTCCACATTTTGCTTGAATTCAGCATTTGTCTCTGTATAAGGGCGAAATTAAGCTTGCTATTTTTCTGTCGCACATACAGATATAGTCAAAGCTTGTTTGATGATAAGAACTCAATTCAGGATCTCATCTTTTGCCCTTGGCTTTAACTTATGTGTGCCTTTGTCTGTATTGTCTGTACTGCAAACACTTATGCATGTTTCTGCTATTATATATAGACTAAATATGTCATAACACATGAATGCAAAAGGATCAAAAATGCGTTCCTACTTTATAATCTGCTCAGCCAGAAACACTCTGTTTCTACGCTGCCTTTTCCTACATGTCATATTATCATCAGCTGTTCTTATATCCCAAAAGAATACTAACTACTGATCGATTGCCCGGACATGTCTGGCCGTGGCCTACACGTGCCCCGGGTAGTTCATTTATTTGCCACGGTGGATTTGCTAGAGTGGAATTTAATCAATAGCTAATTCATTAATTCTGGTCCTCGAGTATGTAGGGATTGTGCAGTATAAAAATGACTGGCTGGCTTCAGCTTTGATTGAAATATGACAAACACTACAGCTGACAGCTTCAGCAAGTGCTGGGCTGAATATGAATTTTCCTTATTTATCCTCCATAAAAGAAAAAGCTTGGGGAAAAAAAAAAACAGTTTGTGTAGACAAGAGGATATTTTAATACATATCTGTCATCAGACAGAGAAAAAAGGCATTTCTAGAGTATAGACTCGTGGGATACCCAAGATATAATACATACTGTGCAGTTTATTGTCTTTAATTGGAATCATGGCGGTTTTCCCTCTTCTGAATCAGTTTGGGGGGCTGTATTATTGATGAGAATGCTCTAGGATAATGTCTTTGTAGCATTCACAAATAATTGTTTTAAAATTTGCCTCAAGGTGCTGCATGACACAAATTATAATTTCACCCACCAACTTCTTAGAAGTCTTTCTGATAGCAGCTCCATCCACACTGTTCTAATGAAGGTTATACCACTGGAGCTGTTATAAATACCTTACTTTTCTACCCCTTACAGATAATAACTCAGCTTCAGGCTGAAACTTGGCACAAAAGGTCGCAGTCCTGGAATGATTATTTTATAATGCCAAACTTCAAATAGAAAATAGTATAGAATCATAGAATGGTTAGGGTTGGAATAGACCTCAAAGATCGTCTAGTTCCAACCCCACTGCCATGGGCAGGGAAACCCTCCACTATACCAGGTTGCCCAAAGCATCATCCAACCTGGCCTTGAACACTTCCAGGGATGGGGCAGCCACAACTTCTCTGGGCAACCTGTTCCACTGCCTCACCACCCTCTGAGTGAAAAATTTCTTCCTCAGATCTAATCGAAATCTCCCCTCTTTCAGTTTAAAGCCATTGCCCCTTGTCTTGTCACTACATGCCCTTGTAAGAAGTCTCTCTCCAGCTTTCCTCTAGGCCCCCTTTAGGTACTGGAAAGCTGCTATAAGATCACCCCGGAGCCTTCTCTTCTCCAGGCTGAACAGCCCCAACTCTCTCAGCCTGTCTTCATAGGAGAGGTGCTCCAGCCCTCGGATCATCTTCGTGGCTCTCCTCTGGACTTGCTCCAGCAGCTCCATGTCCTTTTTGTGTTGGGCACTCCAGAGCTGAATGAAGTATTCCAGGTGGGGTCTCATGAGAGCAGAGTAGAGGGGCAGAATCACTTCCCTCGACCTGCTGGCCAGGCTTCTTTTGATGCAGCCCAGGATACGGTTGGCTTTCTGGGCTGCCAGCGCACATGGCCAGCTCATGTTGAGCTTCTCATCCACCATCATTCCCAAGTCCTTTTCTTCAGAGCTGCTCCAAATCCATTCTCCACCCAGCCTGTACTTATGCTTGGGATTGCCCCGACCCACGTGCAGGACCTTGCACTTGGCCTTGTTGAACTTCATGAGGTTCTCACAGGCCCATCTCTCCAGCCTGTCAAGGTCCCTCTGCATGGCAATCCCTTCCCTCCAGCGTGTCCACAATACCACACAACTTGGTGTCATCTGCAGACTTGCTGAGGGTGCACTCGATCCCATGGTCCATGTCTCCAACAAAGATGTTAAATATCACTGGCCCCAGTACTGACCCCTGAGGAACACCACTCGTCACTGGCCTCCACTTGGGCATTGAACCGTTGACCACAACTCTTTGAGTGTGACCATCTAGCCAATTCCTTATCCACCGAGTGGTCCATCCATCAAAACCATGTCTTTCCAGTTTAGAGACAAGGATGTCATGTGGGACAGTATCAAATGCTTTAGATAAGTCCAGATAGACGATGTCAGTTGCTCTTCCTCTATCCATCAATGCTGTAATCTCATCATAGAAGGCCACCAAATTAGTCAGGCAGGATTTGCCCTTAGTGAAGCCATGTTGGCTGTCACCAATCACCTCCTTATTTTCCATGTGCCTTAGCATAGTTGCCAGGAGGATCTGCTGCATGATCTTGCCAGGCACAGAGATGAGACTGACTGGCCTGTGTTCCCTGGGTCTTCTTTTTTTCCCTTTTTAAAGATTGGGGCTACGTTCTCCCTTTTCCAGTCATTGGAAACTTCACCAGGTTGCCACAACTTCTGAAATATGATGGATAGTGGCTTAGCAACTTCATCAGCCAGTTCCCTCAGGACCCGCAGATGCACCTCATTAGGTCTCATGGACTTGTGCACCTTCAGGTTCTTTAGATGGTCTCGAACCTGATCTTCTCCTACAGTGGGCGGTTCTTCATTCTCCCAGTCCCTGCCTTTGCCTTCTGTGGGACCCAGTCCTGAAGTCCTAAGTCAGGTTCTGGTTTGTTATGTTTCTTGTCTGGGTTTTGTTTTTTTCGGAAAGAGGTGGCATTGGACATCTTTAAGTAGAAACAAATCCTATTGATATCAAGTATGGTTTTTGATTGTGGGTGGGTTTTTTGGGGTTTGGTTTTTTGGGGTTTTTTTTTTGGTTAAGACCTCAGAGTTTGTCTCTATAGAGAAGTATTGTATTTTATTGCACAGATTAAAAAGTTCTCTGAATACTGTATGTATGTGGATTCTGACTTAATGTTTGTGTAGTGGATTAAATTCTCATGGTGTGTTGGAAAATAGTTAATTTCTCTTTAAAATACTTTTCTTCTTTCTCTTCTTCCTTGTAATACAGCATGCTTAGTTTTTCTCCTAATAACAATACTTAGTAGCAGCTTTGTTCCTTTCAAAAAACTGAGGCACAATTCAAATGAACCCTTTCAGAAATTCTCTTCAGTGCTTAATTAAAAGGTTGATGACTCTGAAAACACCATTTAGCATAAACCAGGGAAAATCCTTCAGAGCTTTGTGAAGGAAGAGAGGACTCTTTATGCACCTTGGGGGAACCACAAACCCTGGTCAGGGTGTAATAGAAAGCTCAAAGAAGGTAAAGCCATGGGAAAAAAGCTAGGTAAATTTTTTAGTTTGATGTGCAGCAGCATGGAACCTGGGAAGATTTCTGTATCAAACGCTGTTCGTGGGTGAATGATCTGGAGGAACTATCTCAAATTAAGATGTTAGTGAGAAAGATTTTAGAACAATTGGATAAAACATATAGTAATAAATTGTTGGGATGATGGTATTTGCTCAGGAGTTCTAAAGGAGCTCAAACATGAAAGTGTAAAACTACTGTGCTGTGTAAAATATCCTTTAAATTGGTCTTAGTACTAGAGGAATGGAAGATGAGACAATGTAGTGCAGATTTCTCCAAGGGGATCTGGAGAACTAAAAACCAGTAAATCTGATATTCCATACTTGGAAAATGGGTGGAAAGTACAAATAAAGAAAGGGATTCATAACTATGCAAATAAACATGAAATACTGGGGACGATTGCAGTGGAGTCATGTCCAACCTGGGTGTCCAAGCAACATACAAAGTCAGGATTCTCAAGTATGCTTAGTTTTATAGCACTTTACCAGAAGTGTCTGAGGCAGTGTTCCCGCAGAGGAAATCTGATTGCTCTATCTGCTTTAGTAATGGGAAAAACAAGGCACAGAAAGATTTCGTGAAGTTTGGAGCAATGATCGAAGTACAATGCTATTTATCAGACTTTTTGTACTGTTTCATACCGCCTCTCTAGTTATGTCAGCACTGCAGTCTACGACGCATCAGGTAGTTCACTCCTGCGCAATAATGCTGAAGCAGTTGCTCAGTATATGTGATCATCTGACAGGGAAAGTATTTCATCCATTGGTCATTAATAATAGCAATGTTCCCTATCTGAAGAATGCTGTGTGAATCTTGTCATTTTTCTGTGATTTTTTTTTTAATTTTGGCTCCTGAAAGTAAAGTCATTGAATCTTAGATATGATGCGATTTTTTTAATTTAAGCCTTGTATTTGATTAGATTAATACAACATTTGTTCTTAGGATTCAAAAGTGAGACCTTATTATATTCTTAATCTTGATGGTTAAACCTTTACTACTGAGTTGAGGAAAAAAGATCAGGAGGAGTACTTTTCATGGCTCATGGATAGTCGAAGCTGGCATGGATACTTGAAGAAGGCAAAACCCAGAATTTCTTTTCCAAAGCCTCATTCACCAAAACGTGTCTGATATTATATCAAACCTGAAATACTGATATTTTTCATGGATATAAAAAAATAACACTTTCTACCTGGAAATGTTGGAATGAATTGTGTTCACATGCCAAAGGATTTCAGTTTTCCTGTGTTGCACCAAAAGCAAATACCACTTTGTGGATCAGTTTGAAATCATTCCAATCTCCTGGAAGTGCTGCAGTGCCTTATGGACCTTGTAGTCTGAAGCAATTCTTTTCTGTGAACCTGGTTAGGCTGCCTTTTCTCTGGGAGGTGTGCCCTACTTCAGTGCTTTCGCCACGTTGACAGCAGTCACGGAGGGAATCATCCAGCATTTGAACTATCATAAATGGCACATGCCTGAAATGAAGTTTCCTCTGGGCAAATGGACTGTACACCACATGGCAGGTGTTGTACTTCCATCTGTGACCAGAATTTGCAAGTTGTCTTCTGTAGTTTAGGCAGTAGGTGCTTACAAACATAGACACAACTCCAGTTTACCTGAGAAGGAGTAACTGGAGAGAAAGAGAAGGAGAGAGTGGACAGGCTCTGTCCCCATGTTTCTGTGGCTGAATCAAATGTTCCATACGTGATGTACTTGGATGCATGCTAAAGTGAAGGTTCTTAGCTCAGCTTGGAGTATTTGTTGAGATGGGGGGCTGTCAAAAAGCCTCTGCAATCCTGTGAAAACCCTGCTGATTTTTTTTTAAACTGAGCTATGGATTGTTCTTGCTGTGCTGCTTTCAAACCCACCACAATTTGCCATGGGTGACAAGCATCAGAAGGTGTAGACATAACTGAAACACTCATAAAATGGTGAAGGAGTCTGCTTACCTGTGAGTCATTATTGGAAGGTCATACTGAGTTTTACCCTTTCGGTGGTACTGATCAGTGAACTCCCATGTCACATAATTTTCTTGTGCAGCCGCACCTTGACACAGTAACAGGCTATGTCCACTCCAAATGTGTATCTATAAACTGAATAATAATAAAGTGATTGCTTGTTAAAAGAAAGATATACATGCTGAGCTCTGCAGAAAAGACAAAATGTTTGAATCATTGCATCAATTCTTAGGCTTAAATTGAAATTATTTTAGAGAGAAATAAGACTTGCAAAACTGTAAAAACTGGCACAATACTTTGAAAATATACCCTTGAGGGTCTGAATGAAACTTGCAGAAAGCAAATCATTCAAAAGTATGACTGGAAATGCTTTCTCTGCTCCTGTGATCTATACTGTGCAAAGACCGGGAGACCGTTACAATGGCATTTATAAAGATTGAAGTACTACCCTTCTTTTCCTTTTCTTTTTATCTTTTTTTTTTCTGAAGCTTATACAATATATTTTCCTGCTTTTATGTTTTTAAGTTAGGTCCTGTAATGTTATTTAAATGTAGACGTGTGTACATGCGGGACAGTGTGTTCATGTGCTTATGGTAGAATATGTAGTGAATACAAAATAGCCATGTATGGAATATGGAATTAAAGCTATGGTTCAGATGAAGACCTTGGAATGATAATGGTGACTCTACAAGTCACCTATGAAGTTAGTCCTTCATAAGAGACATTAATTCCTGTTCTGCAGAGGCTTATTGCTGTGTGTATTCCTCTTTTTATACCTCAAGGAAGTGAAATAATAATTCAGTTATTTTTATTCTGTTAAGATGTCAGAGTTTTTCTCAGCAGCTGCTGTTTTCACTGTAACATTTTCACTTTAAATTAATGATAATTTATGATGTCACTGCTATTATGACAGTGGCTGTATAATGGGGACATGGAGATTAAAAAGAGGTACTTGTAGCCTACGTATATACTATACAATGTTGTCCGTCCTCATATTGATCTACATGTAGCATTGGGATCTCCTCTCTACCAAAGAGAGTCATAGTGAAAGAAATTTATTTCTTATGCAACATTCCAAAGTGATTATGCAAGAAAAGATGTTTATATTTGAAATACCAATGTAAAATACGTACTTTATAAAAGAGAAAATTTCTCTTTCGAACATCTCTTTTGATATTTTTCTTTTTTTAAATTGTAACATTAAGTGAGATTTGGGAGCCAACATTTGCACATTTTATGGTAGTGACAGGCATGCTACAGTTGAACATGATTTTTCCCCTAAGATACTTTCTTCCTTAAACTGATGACGGTTGGATGTCAAACCTGAAATCAACGACAGGATTTTGTTTTACAGACGGTCTTTTGTGGGATGCTGCAGTCGTACTTTTGCACTCAAAGTCAGAAGTCTTGAGTCTTACTTGTGATAAACACTTGCATTTTTTGCTTCTAATTCTGTGTCAATGAAAATATTTGAGTACAGAAGAGAACTAGTGCCTACTGTTGCTGTGATGAATTCTTTCTTTTAATTCATTTCAACGTAACGTACATTTTTTGTACAATGCTTTTGAATGCAGAGAAAAGGTAAGATGAATACAAATCTATCCTAAATAGTGACTGAAAACGTGAGTAAGCTGCACTGGCTATAGCTGAGGGGGCAGGGGGTAGTCTTTTGCCTCTCAGCTGCCCACGCTGTACCAAGTTTCTATCTAAGAATGGAACAGTTATGCCACCTGTGACAATAGTTCTTGTACATCTTTGCTGTAGCACCAGGAAGGTATACTGAATTCTTTCTCCTACTACTGAAATGAAACAGGTAAAATGCTAGAAAGTTTATTACACATAAGTATCCAGAAGTATAAATGAGATGTCTTTTAAATAGTAAACTTTAAGGACTTTGATTGCGTGTGTGATTTATTTTGCCAGAGTATTAGCACATATTGACATTTTTTTCAAACTTTCACACCTTTCGGTTATTAAAGCAGCTGTGAAATTCACCATCCAAAGGAACATGTTGGACACTTCAAAATATTTCACTCCATATGAACTAGTATAAAATGGAACTACTGTATGCTAATCCTTTAATGTAAGTAAGCATAAATACTTTTAATGATTTAACAGATGTTAATTTTCTGCTTATTGTAGATCTCTTCAAATCAACTGGGCATCACCAGGACAGCCAAATGGCATTATCCTGGGATATGAACTCTTACGTAAAGCATGGCAGAGGTGTACCTCATCAAAGACTCCAAGGAGCAGCAAAAGTAATAGAATGTGTATCTCATTAGAATGTAAAAAGCATGAAAATATCTGTGGAGAAGAGTGTTATCATCCAGAGTTGAAGGTACATGTAGATTTTAAGTTAGTGATGTAATGAAAAATTATGCTTTTAGGAATAAGTGTGTAAACCAAACGTCTTTAGTTTTTGGAGGAAGGGAAGTGGAGGGTTTTGCTTCTTTTGATATTTTAAAGTCAAGGCTCTGATACACGTCTTGGAACTTTTTAAAATCAAATATGGGTGTTTGAGCTCAGTACAGGGATAGCTGTGCAAAAATCTCCAGCAGTGTATTTTGAGTCAGCTGATGACAAGTGATTCTGTTGTCTTAAGCCTGTGTTGTTGAGTTTGTTTCTTCTTTCAGAAGAAATGAACTGGTTAGCATTTATTAATGTGTCTTGCATTAACACTTTGGTTTGGGGCAATAGCGCAGTTCTGAAGTGAATGCCCAGATGCTGGGCTGCCCTGAACATGCTCTTTCAGGGCAGAAGTGTTTTTAATACATGCAAATGAAATCCTTTGCACAGAAAGCTAAGCCAGAACCTGTGTGTCAAAACCCCTTCAAATATGCTCCAGCTCTGGATGGCGGACATTAAGTTCCCAACCAGTCTGTGGACCACCTCACTTCACAAACATGCATCTGAAGTTTCTTCCCTTCAGAAAGCTTTGCTCCATGTGCATAGTGCAGATGTTCATCACAAGGAATCGGGCTGTACCTGTTCCAAAGTAAATCTCACAAGCTACATGTAATGGAATTTTGAGGCATCTCAGTACCAACCTCTTGAATCCACTAATCTAATCCCATAGTGAAACATTACATGGTGGGTATATATGTATATAGATCTCCATATATATTTTTGCATCACACTTGGAACAATCAGTTTTGCTTAGCTGCATGCCATAGGTCACACTCCGTAAACTACTAGAGGAGATTTTGTTAGCTCAAGTATTCAAGTATCTCTTGAGAACATGATGATAGTTCATATGGCTCCTTGGCATAAAGCAATTGCATTGAACCACTTAAAGGCCATAGGAAATTTTCTAGGTGTATGCAGAATTTCAAAAACAGTAGTAAAGTTATAAAGTTATATGTGTGAGGAATCATTCCTCAAAGCCTGCCTGGCAAATATTGTTAACATGACTTGCTTTTTTCTTCTCAAATTCTTCCTTGGTAAATGCTTAATGACCAGATTCTCCAGTACAGAAAATCTATTTAGATTCATCTACAAGTGGGTGGCTGTTACATGACAATGATGAGCAGCTCTGAATGGGATCCATTGTGATTTGTCAGATGTATTTTTAAATTATGGCTGTTTTCAGGTTAATCTTCATATGAGTTCCTGTTTAGGAGTGGGATCAATAGCATAGCAGGAGTCTGTAATGGTTTTTATTGACAAATGAGGTAGAAAACTCTTAAGTCTGAAAGTAAGATTTAATGTAATGAAATAGTGTCCCTATTTGTCAAAGGCATCATCACATGTTCCGTGACTAAAGCAAACAATATGTATTCACAAGATTCCCTGTCAGACAAGACAGTAATTAAGGGAGTGAGTTATTTGAGGGGTTCAAATCAAAGTATAAATTATTCCAGCCAACACAGCTTTAGCTTTTGAGTTCCCTTGAAAGCAATACTGTACTAAACATATGTATTTCTGAAATCTTGCAAGTGAATTATGGGCAGTCCTTTGTTCTAAAGGTAAATTTTTTTTTTTTCAGGTTTTTGGCATGATAGACTTTTTAGTAGATCTTGGCATGAGTATGAGTTAGATTTGTATTATATTAATGTTAGAAGTTTTCCTCTCCGCTTTTATTTTTTCATCCTTCATGCGTTTATGGTGACTTTCAGCTTGGAGGGTGTCCGTTTATTTTTACAGCTTCCTGACTTTCTGATTTTTTTCTAATTAATTTTGCATTATTTTGTTTATGATGGTTCTCAGAGACTGTGGTTAGGAGTGGCTGCTATTTGTTAAGTAATGGATGTATAATAAGTGACTGGAAGGTCCACAAGAAACTGAAGCACGCATATCTTAAATGACATGAGAGTAATTTTTGTGGATAAATTGATTAAAATTCCCCTCCCAATGCTTTGTCTGGTTGCTGTGCGTATCCACACTAACCATCCAAAATGTCTGTAAGAGATATCTACAGAGTTCCTGGCACATCCATGTTCCTCTGGTTTAAGAGTCTGCCACAGGAACAGCATAAGACCTTTTGTGGCAGCCCTGTGTCACATTTTTATAGAATTCACTGTCAGTCTATGCCAGCTATAATGCTGAAGCATTTATGCTAGTATATGTGGTCCTTAGATTCGACAGTCTACTGGACAGAGCGAAGAAAAGCAACACTGACCAGCACACACTTGTTCTGAAAAGAAAGCCTCTTATCACAGTGCCAGCTGCTATTCACCATACATTAATTGTACAGCCAAATGCGAAGAGATGCCACTGAGAATTAAATGCTGAGCAGCTTAAGTAATGTTCAAATCCAGAATAATAAATAAGTTTTTTGTTCATTTGATGATAGGCTTGTCAGCAAAAGCAGGCAGATTGTATATACATAGTTTTGACAAACAGGTTGTGGAGTTCTCACTTTTGATCATGTAATTTACTGAACCTTGAATACAAGACACAATGGATCTAATTTTGCTCTTACAATTTCCTTGGATTCAGGAGTATAAAGTGAGAGGAAAAGTAGGTGTTTTATACAAAAATGATTTGGAGATGTGTCTTGGGATATTTATTAATATTTCCTCATGGATTTATGGATTACATTTGGCATCATCAGCTTGCTATTGGTAAGGCACTGCAGAAAAAGAGGGATTTGTTATAATTTCTTATCTACGTAAGAGATCACCGAAATATAATCTCCTCCATCCATAAGAAACCAAAGTGTTTCCGTAATAGGAATGCAAGTGTGTTTTCACTGCGCAGCAGAGCGGGACGCAGAGTCTCTTCAGTTGTCAGCTGAGGTGGCTCCAGCTAAGTAGCACAGTTGTATCAGAAAGGCAATCCCAAATAGCCCGAGTGCAGGGCTGCACTAGTGTATGTCTGCTGCATTTGGGATCCAGGTTAGAATCTCTGCAGAGCCCCTTGCTGTGTAAATAAACCGACTTGCTCGGAGCTGTCTTGGGAATCTCTACAAGAGCAAATGACCTTTTCACCACAGGGACACGTGTACATGCACATTCATGGGCTCATGTAGGCCTGATGTTAAGCCTAGTGAGGACCAAAAAAGATTCCTGCTATCCTAAATAATCTTTGCCTCAGATCCCTACTTCTTGTTTCTAGTTGTTATCTGGTTTTCTGCTTCAATGATAGAAATCTTTGTTATTTTAACTAAAGCTAATACAGTGCTGTGCCTGGTATCCTTACCCTGGTGTTTGTAATCAGACTTGGATGGATTTATAGTTCTTGAGTGCAGAAACAATTTAGAAAGGTTTTTTCGTGTGCAGTTTTGCAGAAAAGCTGAGAATACACTCTCATGAAGAATTTTGCCAGCTGCCAGGAGGGTTTCCGTATACTATGTACCTTTTACAGTAAGAGACTTGTGCTGCTTGGATGTTTCCAAGCTGTCCAAATTGACAGTCTTTTCCTAGCTTTTTTCAATGAGATATGATCCATAACTCCATCCATATTTGAAACCTCAAAACAGACATCAGTTTACAGAGCACATATCACGAGATCTGCAGAGACATACTTCAATTAACAAGGGAATGTGCCCTAGCTTCATCCATCAGAGAGCATAATTTCAGTACCGATGGGGAAGGTATTCCTGTATTATCC
Source organism: Tauraco erythrolophus (assembly GCF_009769465.1). Taxonomy (NCBI): domain Eukaryota; kingdom Metazoa; phylum Chordata; class Aves; order Musophagiformes; family Musophagidae; genus Tauraco; species Tauraco erythrolophus. Next base: position 109,029,168 of record NC_141466.1, on the reverse strand, counting down.
ATGTAGCTACCGAACTGTCCTTCTGTTGTTATTGGCATCCTGAGGTGAACACTGAAAATAATGAGACAAGTACAGTGAAAAAGTAATTAAAATAGTGGCAAAAAAGCTAATAATTTCTATATACAACAGATCATAAGTATGAACATCAATAGTTAAAAGCGTCCTGACTGAAGGTGTTAATACAGCTTCAGCATTTTTTATTTTCACCCGCAACAAGCTGTGTAAATCTGCAGTTAATAACCAAATATAACTCTGACATTACGAGGAAGTACAGGTTTACCCCTTTACTCATCGTAATTGACATATGCCGTTTGTTAAAAACACCAACAGGACTCTTCTCTTTAAGGACAGGAGCAGCAAAGCAGTGGTTTGATAGTTAGCCTCAAAAGCGTGATTTTGAGGAGTGAAAACTAACACATCTTGACAGTGGCGAAGGATATTCCATCAATATTTAGGTAAAATTTACTATTAATGCTCGCAATATTGTGCAAATTCTTTTCGGGTTCTCTCAGGCTTAGAGAACCTTTAAAAAGATAACACTTCATGTATAATATGTGTTGTAACACACCTGAAAGATGGGAAATGAAACTCATTTTAGTAAGATAGTATATAGTGATTTGTAACAGAATAACAATAATTTCTGCTCATGGATTTTAAATCTAAGGCTGTACCAATTACCAAAAGAGAACAACAGTTTGAGAAAAGAAATGAGTAAGTATACTTGGCAAAAAAGGGTGCCTATAAAGATTCAGAGATAATTTAAGTAAAAAAGAATGAGCCTTGCTAATTTAAAATATTCCCTCTCACATGAGAACATGATGGGTCAATCATTACTCTGGTGTTTGCTCCACAGGCAGAAATTTTTAATGAACTCCTGTAGCTAATAGGAATTCCTTAGAGTGTTTCGTGAATTGCTATTTCACAAAGTGGCTCTGGCAGTAAGCGTTTGACAAGAAGGATAAACATGGCTGCCTAGCACATCTGTTTATTTGAGTAAATCAGTCCTAGCTCAACTGGCATGTGTCCATAAGGCCAGATAATATCTCTCAGCAAAGTCTTCAGCAAGCAGAAGGATCAGGGATGACACAATTTTAATTAAAAGAGAGTTGCATAGATAAGTTTGGAGTATTTTTTAAAATTGTTAAAATATCGTGTAATCCTGCCTGCCAGATTTGATATCTAATTACTCTGTGCTAGTCTTATGGCCGACTGGGCCTTTCTCAGGTATCATAATCAGCCTTTCTTTATTGCCAGCCCTTCCCAGTCCTGTGCTCCCGGGTCAAAGCCTCATGGTGGGCTTGGATGGGAGGATAACTACAGGATTGATTTGTGAGTAACTCAGTCTACCAATATTTTTAAGGGCTCCCGTGACAGTTAAGGGTGAACATCTTGTATCATCTCCATAGATAGTAAAGATCTTCTGGTTAGCAAGCATATGCCAAGCATTCAACCCTCTGTACGAGGGTGAGATCTCTGACCTGCCTAAAATGTTGGTGTCACTGTATCTGATTGGCTACAAGGCTTCTACTTTCACACAGAGAGTAACACCACCGAGTTGGGACTGTCACTTTTAGATCTAAGAGGATGAGATAATAATAACCTTTTGCCACTATAACTTTCAATCCATCTGCTTTTCTTCTTTGTCTATGACATAATTTTAGCATTACTTGAATGCATTTTATTTTATGGATTGATAATACAGAATCCTTGGCCTGAATATCAATGCAAATAGAAACTGTCTTCAGAGGACTGCCAAAAAGTGTTATTTAACAATTTACAGCTGACTGCAGAGAATGTTATAGAGCTACATAATAATGGCACCAACTATATCAATCAGTAATGCCAGATGAGAGTCTGAACGTGTTTTGGAGCTGACTGGACCCCTTTTTGGAAGCTGTCTGTAGGGCATTGAGAAATACTGAGGATCTTAAATAATTTTTAACAAGGAAAAGTAGCTGCTGAAGCTATTGCAACATAGACAGGTGTTGAGCTGGGGATTTTTTGAGGGAATTCAGAAGAAAAAGGAGAGAAACCAATAATAATGCAATCTTATAGATAATGTTCCAACTAGAATGCTGTAGAGTTAGTACTAAAATGGCTCTCCCAGTGTCTGTGTGAAATACACAGAGCAGCAGTTTCTGCTGAGGATTCAGAAGAGAAGGGGCATTTCTTAAAACGGGAAACATCGCATGGAAAATAAAATGGCTGTTCAAGCATTTGAGCCTGGATAATGCCAAAGACATGCAAGTTTCTTTATCTGAGAGATGGAAAGACTGTGTTCAGGTGTAATCTGGGTGGTGTCCATCACCAAAAAGAAGGAAACAGTACAGGGATGACAAATCAAATCCATGAAAAGAGGAAGAGAAATTGGGCTAGACAGATCACAGAGGGAGACACGATCCCAAGGGGCACACAAATTGGGACCAAGAATGTGTGAGGAACATGTATTTGGCCTCCTTTCATGCAGGCAGATACAGCATTTACTGGCTCTGGTGTCTCAAGCTCAGGATGCAGTAAAAAGGATAGGACAGAGGCCATTTTTTACAAGTCTCAAGAGTTGTTGCTAAATGTGATCTATTTTGAAGACTGACACAACAGTACTTGGTTTGATATTTTTAAGAATGCTTTTAAATTACTTGGAAATACAGAGAGATCAGGTAATATTCTAGGTTGCTTTGGAGCCAATTGTAACTGGAGAAAAACAGCCTGGAGTGCGTGCCAGTCATAAAAAAACATCCAAAAGATAGGAAGCAAAGAAAAAGTGTAAAGCAGAGTTTTATTTGACATCTTAACTAATGATCTGGAAGAAAGAACAGTAGGTTAATTAAATTCATAGATTGGATTATGTTACCAGTGACAAGGTGGACAACAAAATAATATAATAGGTCCTACAGAGACTCAAAATTCCTGAACAGAAAATAACAAAATTCAGCTATGCTGGTAGTCTAAAACAGATCATAGAATCATAGAATGGTTAGGGTTGGAAGGGACCTCAAAGATCATCTAGTTCCAACCCCCCTGCCATGAGCAGGAAAACCCTCCACTACACCAGGTTTCCCAAAGCCTCATCCAACCTGGCCTTGAACACTTCCGGGGATGGGGCAGCCACAACTTCTCTGGGCAACCTGTTCCACTGCCTCACCACCCTCTGAGTGAAAAATTTCTTCCTTATATCTAATCGAAATCTCCCCTCTTTCAGCTTAAAGCGATTGCCCCTTGTCCTATCACTACATGCCCTTGTAAAAAATCTCTCTCCAGCTTTCCTGTAGGCCCCATTTGGGTACAGGAAGGACAGATGCTGAATGAGAAAGTGTGCTGGAAAAGCAGAAAACTGTGTGACAATTCAAAGCATATAAGGTAATAAAACTGCAAAATATAATGAGGAAACAAGAACACCTTCTACCCTACCTTATGTTAATTTTGGGTTACATATTGTTTATGTATTGTAAATTGTAAAGAACCTAACCTAATACTCCCAAGAGTGACTGAGTAAAGGCCTTTCAAAAGTGAACAAAACAAAGCAATCATCCTTCTGAAGTTAGAATTTGTTTATGACAAGAAAAGTAATAGTATTTTTTTGTATTCATATATTTGTGTTAACATCATAAATGTAATACAACTTAGATGTCCTGAGCCTAGGACATATATACATTTTTAAAAGCTTTTTATCCACTAGTAATTAAAGTACCTAGGCAAAAAAAAAAAATCTTTCTAGAGGAACACTTTCTTTCTTTGCTGCTAAGATAACCTGATTTAGAGCATGGCTAAAATCAGGGGTTCGAAGTGCACCATGTCGAAAGAAAACAGAGGAGCAACTCTGCTCTAACATCTGTGTTGTACTGTCAGCTGCATTTTCTGTCTAGCTATAAGAGGCATCTTTCTGGCTAATATGAGTTGCACTGTCTGTAGGTCCTGAATGTAGAATTTTTATGATGATTCTACTGATGGTTCTATATGATTTGCTGTGTATACGGTGTGCCACTCCATCGACACAGGAGTAAGTGTACAAATAATTATTTGATTGTTCAAGCGTATAATTTTCTCGACAGCACCTAGAAAGAAGTCCACAGTTAAAAGGCCTTTTCAAAATTCATTTCCATGTAAATTTTATTTTGAAAAAAAAAAAAAATCTTTGTATAAATACCATTCTCTTGAGTTCACATGGTCTGAAGAACTGTGGTCATAAATAAGTGATCATGTGCAATAAGAAGAAAATTCCACTTATTTTTATGTGAAAGAAAACCCAAGAGTTTATATTGGGAAATACTGTTTTTCCATTGTATGGGTTTCAGATGACATGTTTCATCATAAATGAATAAATAAATAAATAAGAATTGGAGAGAAAAGAAAAGGGTAAGGTGATGGAAGATTATATCTACATATTGCAATCTACTCCACATCGAGAGACTCAAACAGCCTGCAAGGCAGATGAAGACGTTTCATATTAACGGACTATTTTATTAAAATGCGGTATGGTTGAAGGCCACAAAATAGCAGCATTCTGTCAGATACACAGTAGTTTGTTGAAGTCTGATAATGCTGGAGCGCACAAAATTTTAGCCAAGTTACATTTTATTTGGCTGCAGTCATCTTAGCGTCCGTACTAGGATGTGTTGTACACATTTTCAAATATGTTGTTTTGCCAGAGAACACATTATGTTCTGTTTAACAGACATTGCCTTACCGATTCTTTTTTTTTAACTACTTCTAGGTATGTTGTAATGGCATTCTGCACGACAATAAACCTGGCTTCCAATGCTGCAAGGACAAGTACATTCCATTTATTCTTAATTCACCAGGGGTTTGCTGTGGTGGTCAGATACATGCTGTGCAACCGAAACATCAGTGCTGTGGTGGTTATTACACTAGGGTATCAGTAGGTAAGAGACAACTCCTTTCCAGTGCTTGGAGGAAAAAAAAAGCAACAAAGTTGATATATCTGTTAAACCAAGGAGAATACAAACATAGCAATAAATGTGGGATTTATCAAGATTTCTAGATGCCTTCAAGACTAGTGTTCAGTGGGATAAGCAACGAAAATTGCACTGACTTTGTCTTCTGAACAGTACACTGTTTATACAAGAAAGGCTTAATTGATGAAACCTGATGATTGGGTCATTTCCCAGAGAACTAATTTATGCCAAACTATACTTAATTGCAGTAAGTGCCGCATAATAGAGAGGGCAGTTCTGCTTAATAGGAACACCATCAGGCAATTTAGCAGTGCGGTTTAGTTCTCTGCTTGACTTGACCCCATGTGATTTTCCCTTGCCATTTCTTTTGTGGAACAATTGTTAGCATTTGGGGTTGATATTATGGATTACGTCACTTCTGCTTGTTTCTGCATTGTCTACTCTTTGTTTCTAGCAATGTCACAGATCAAAGTACACGTCCCCCATGTATTATCTCTGATGGAAATGTGTCCTTTTCTTAAGGCTGATCGTACTCTTATTCTCAGAGATGTTTGGGAAGTTTGCCAAAACTGTGCCTTGGTGCTATTGTCCAGAGTTTGGTTTTCCATTTTTTTGGTGAGTTTTTGACAGGGAGAGGGGAGGAAAAGGAGGAGGAGAGCCCTTTCAGGGGGCAGTGTTCAGAGCATATATCTCTTTGTAGGCAATTGTCAGGTCAGGAGCTAAAATGCTTCCATTACTCATGAGCTGGCACACATTCCCTAGGCTCAGAAATGCTTGAATTTTTGCCAACACATTCAGCACATCCCAAGTTCTGATCCTTTGAAAAGTAATTCATATATCATAATATTAGAATGCCTTCCATGATGTCATCAGAAAAATGCTATCACATGGAAGAACCAGAGAAGAGTATTTTGCTGCCCTCATTAATCTCAATGTACTGAAATGGAGAGATTATTCTGTGACCTCTGTCCCCATCCAGTGGTCTAAGTTAACTAGCTTAATATTGTTTACATCAAGAAAGAAAAGCACTGTGAAAAAAAAGTCTTATGTCTGAAAGTAGTTGTTCAGTCAGCAGTCCACAAAAATGAAACAGTGAATGTTTGAACACGATTTTAAATATTTTTTTTCTAAGTGTACTTGCTGCATTCTCTTTTTCCATACTCTAAAGGGCAGCAACATGAACAGTGTTGGTCACTTTTTTCTTTTTTATTTTTATAAATATGCTAATAACCTCAAGCTAAATGTTAATGTGGGTCATTCTTTGATAAGGATAACAATTAACTGGTAAGACTGCATGGTAGTTTTCAGAAAGAGAACATTTTCAAGCCTAGCTTGGAATGGATCCCATTTTGAGAGGTTAATGAGAAGGTTACTGATCCTTTGTGTCTTATGTCTAATAGTTCTTTTTTTAAAAAAAAACAGTTTTATTTCTGACAGATGTAAGCTAAATTCTGTGTTTTAATACTTTCTCTGTGTAGCAACTAAATTAGATTCCAAGGAATGCAGGAAAATATGATGAAGTATCTAAACAGATTATATCTATTATACTGTAAAAATTTCTTCTCATCTTTTTTTGTTTATTATTGACTTTATTTGATAAAGTTATTTATACAGGAAACTCTCTAAGCATACATATTTCCCAGATGTTGTTTGGCCAGCTTGATAGCTCTAGACGTACTGAAGCACACTGGGCTTGAAGGCATGAAGATTACAAATTAAGAATGCAGGAATCTCAGTTCCTGAAACAGTAGTGCACAAAGAAGTGCAAATATTCATCCCAGAACTAAGATGGGAAGATAGATTCTTACAGCAGAGCAGAACAAATAATGGTACTACCACCCAGGCGCCTCTTTGGCAAGAAATGTCAGGGGGAAGGAAGATAGTGTTCTCACTCATTAATTACAATAGCATCACATGCTTAATTCTGACAAAAGCTGCATTGGTTTTAGGGCTCTCTGTCTGTAATTCCAACCTTTCAGAAGAAAAGGACTGGAGATATTACTTTCAATGATAAAAATAAGTTTTAAAAATCAAAATGCATTTCTTTTATTAACAATCAGGAATCCAAATACTTTAATCATCTCTTATTACCCGTCTTCAATAGCAGAACAAAAACCCTACTCCTTCCAAATGACATTTGAGCCACAGAAAACATTGCAACACAGAAAGATGTAACTTTCAGAACACTGGATAAAATCAAGCACAGACACTAGTGAATGAAAATTTTTGCCATTTACCATAATTTTTGTACCCTTTATAGCAGTATCTACTCTGTTCATAGCACACAGTGTATACCAGTCCAGCCCATTATTATAGTGTCAATCTCCTTGGCAGCCTTGTCCTAAGCCTTTTCCTGCAAAAGCTGATGCTTTTGCTGAAGTAACAGCTAAGTCCAGTGATTGTGATGGTGGTATTTCATTTCAAAAGTGAGTTCAATCCTTAAGGTCTTTCAGAATCCTGAGTGACACTGAAAAACTCTTTAAGCAATGTGAATTAGTCCTTTAAAACAAGTTTGGAATGATTTTGGAGGAGACAAGGAAATTTTTTGCTGAGAATAAGTAAGCTGACTGTTCTGTTAATCTTGGCAAGAATGATCTCTTTACTATGTAGTTGCCTCTACTTAGTTTTCAGCTGTATAATTATCGTATTTACAGAAATTATTTTTGGTTTTCTTCTCAGTTTGTCTTTCTTATGCTTGCATTTTGATATCTTACAGAGTCTTGGCCCTGAATTCATGAATGCATGTTTCTTTAATTATCATTACAAATTAATATAATACTTTTATAGCATTCTAAGTAGCGAGTGATTCCATGCTTTCACGTGGAATGTTTTATATATGAAGCTACTAGTGTGTGAACCCAGACTTGTTGCTACCAGACGAAAGCCTCTCAGGGATTTCAAGAGCTATAAATGCATAAAATCTTTAACTGTATTCTTAAATTGACAGGAGAAGTATGTTGCCCTAACGAAGAGCAAAATAGAGTTTCAGTTGGAATTGGTGACTCTTGCTGCCAGGGAATGCCTTACTCCACATCGGGCAATCAGATCTGCTGTGGTGGATCCCTCCATGACAGTTTCAATCAGCAGTGCTGTGGTGGAGAGGTCGTAAGTACGGACTTGATCTGTTGTGGTGATGAAGAAGAAGGGACTGCACACAAACCTCTCACAGGTAAGCGATAAGTTTGGTTTTTTTTAAAAAAAGGGTCTTCATCTTTCTAGATCTCTTGTGACACCAACCATTCAGCAGTGACACACTCAGATTGAAGGTGTGTATGCCAATTTGTTAAAATGATGTTGCACTTTACTCACCTACTCTGACAGATTGCAGAATGGTGAGCTTTCAGTAACTCTTACTTGCCTTTATCTGAAAGCTGTGGGGCCTGGAGCCACTCCAGAAATTCAAAAAGAGCACATGGTCTGTCAGTATGCCCAACAAGCGATAGGACCAGTCCCCTCTCAGTGTGTACAACAGAGGTTAGACTTGGCCCTTTTGTGCTGCCAGAATTTTTTTGGGATTTTCCATTTGCTCTGCAGATATAGGGTTAGTCATCTAGAAATTGAAAATTACCGTGCTATCTGCTTGATGATCAGTTGCTCATTTGTGCAGCTACATAGGAGTAAACCTGCTGCCGTTCAACATTAACAAAACTTAATCCCTAGCACTAGTCACTTGTTCATCTGGTGTATCCCATTAATCTCTTGCCCACCATAGAAAATTACTCCATCGCTCAGAGGTACAATCTGAACCCTAATTCCTCATAAAGCACTCTGTGACTAGCTAGTGACAGAGATTGGAGGTATTATTACAAACCCTATTCAGGTATTTTCTAGTGTCTTTTCTTTCCACAGTTATTAGACAAATTACATACCATCAGCCTTAGACTTTCTCAGCCTGACAAAAAGACTTCAGGAGCAATTGCAGTCTCAAAGGGGAACCCAATTTCAAAACACAGAAATAATGAAGGTTTAGTACCCAGTTCTGCTTGGTGCACAATGATGAGTGATGCAGTGCTTTCACCATATGCGTGCCAGTTTAAGCCTCTAGTTGCACAACTGAGGATCTTACTACATCGCTAAGAATCCAGATCCGAAGGCTGAACTCCACTCCTCCTTTCCCAACAAATGAGCCCTATCTTCAGCTTACATTTCGTATCCACTGGATCCTTCAGCCGCTGTGGTGTTAGAATTACCCTAGTTCTGTGTGGACTGTCAGGAAGGGCTAATCAGAAGAGCCATTGCAACGCTTTCTGCGGTTCCTATACTATCCTTCCTTTCCAGTGGTGGCTCACGGAGTGTATGCGGGGAACAGCACCCCGTGCATTATTTTAGCTCCCCAACACTATGATCCCTAATTGTGCCTGATCTGCAACGTCGACGCAGGGCTCACAGTATCAGCTCTGAACAAGGCCCTCTTGCATAGCCGCGCATTGTGTGGCTGCCACAAGACGGGGCTGGCTCATAAAACATCTCTTTATGTACTTTATTACTTAAACTCTTTTATTTGCCTGCAGGAGCCCTTTAACAAAATCACATTGAATTGACTTTCTCACACCAAATCAAATCTCCCTGGTCCCAGTTCAGTTGTCTTTGTCAATATGTATTTTATAAATGGAGTGAATTAACAGATGCTGTTGGAACAGAACTGCTGGGGTAGCGTTTATGTTTTTACTGCTCTCTCTGGGCAGATGAGTTGTGTAGGAGTGTAATACAGGTATCTTGGGATGAAAGTTATGTTCTTCATTTCAGTATATATGTATTCTTAACAGTTTTTTCCTTAAATATATATATTTAAAAAACCTTTATACCCCTCTTTTTAAAATGCGTTTAGCCTATAGCGCTCTATCATTTACACCATTTTTCTTGAGAATGGGTCAGGATGACATTCTTTTGGCTATTGAAAAAGAAAACAGTGGCTTTTTCATCGTTCACAGGTTTTCTGTGAGGACTTTATGCTGTGAGCCAGCATGCAGCTGAACACAAGTATAGGTTTGAAAGATGAATTAGTGCCATAGTTGAAAAGAGATCGTATTCTTTTGCGTTAGGCATAGAATAGATTGTGGATTCTTATCATATGGTATACATCATGCTCAATAGGTTTTTGCTTAATTTCTTAGAATAATTCAGCCTCGCTAAATACATCATGAGAATGTACAAGCCAGACACAAAAATCTACCTGCTCCCTATCCCTATTATTATAATGATTCTAATGGAAAAAATACTTCTACATAAAAACGTAATGTACTTATCATTGGCAAATGGATAAGTAGGATTTTGCAAGAATATGATAATTGGAAAGCTGATCTCATTGTCTAGAAGGGGAAGAGGTAACAGGGGTGGCTTTATGCAAAAGCTGAAATGCTTCTGAAGCTCCATTTCGCAGTTGGCGGTGAATGCCGAGGTTAAAAATATAATGACAATTTAAAGCTTTTGTTTGGGAGTTTTAATTCTTTGGAAAAAATCACACAAGAAAAACACAATAAATAAAAGTGCAAGCCTTGTGTATAACCTTATTTGTGCATGACCAGTTTGAAAGCAGCTGGTTTCTGCAGAATCTAGACCCAGCTTTGCACCGAATGTTGGTTTAAGGGCTTCAAGGGTAGAACTTTTTCCTTTGCCATTGTAAAGCTTTTTCAGAGAGTCTGTCCTGTGAAAAGAGATGTTTCGTCCACCTCACATTACTCTTTTCAATTTCTGTTTCCTTAGGTTTTGTTTTTCACCCCTCCTTGGCCTTGTTCAGGCGGGTGACCATAGGGACACCTACTGGCAAAGGCTGGCAGCGATGCCACTGCACACACCCCCCCCCAGCCCCATAGCTGTGCTCTCGTTACCCAAAGTTCTCTGTTTCTGGCTAGAAAGGATAATGTCAGCTAAAACCACTCTTGGATTGCTCTTTTTTTTTTAAAAAAAAAAAGCTTGTAAAATGCCATGATACCAACATCCCATGAAAGATGATGCTTTGTGCTGTTGTGGTTCCTGATCTGTAATAGTTGCAATGCCCACGCGTAAGCCAAGGATTTTTGGAGTAGTCTGCAATGTACACTGGCTCTGTATTTTGTTGATCCTCTGTTCTGGCTCCAAAGGCTAAGCCTTTTAATACTCATTTTTTCCCTTTTGAAAGCATTGGTTTTGCAGATTTACTAAATTAGTAATTCATCGCTCAGCTATGTTTGTAAATTTTTTCAGTTGCTGGGGATGAACATGAAATAATTGTTGACAGAAATCACTGTTAGCAGGAAGCGTCTTTTCCAGCCCATGGATTTTCTTTTCACTGTAATGCAGTATGTGCCTACGAAATATAAATATATAAAGCGTGACACACACACTTTCCAGCTGATTTACGAATACTTTGTATTTTGGTATTTTGCTGAATTCAGCAATGGTTTATAGGAATTTCTGGATCCTTAAGCAATTGAACGAAGTGATTTTTAGAAGGCAAATCAATCCATCAATATTACATGGTGCTATTTTGTTTTTCTCAGAGCATATTTAAAATTGTACGTTTGAGGTGTCAAGGTTCAGGAGTCAAGTGCTACATGTGATAAATTAAGCAAAGGTCAGAGGCTATGCAATGCAGTTTCAGAAGATTGTCTACCTCTGCCTTTGCAGCTCATTCATGCTGAAGTGATGCACTATGGGAATTACTACCAAACTCTGCTCTGCAACATCTGCTCTCCCTAAGTGAGTTAGTGCACGTCAGACATCTTTATGTCAGAATATTGCAGTGATGGATGCAGTCTTCAGAAAATGCTGCATAAAAATCTGGTGTGCCGTTCTGGCCATTAAGTGAAATTACTATTTAAATTAATGGCGCTGTCACAGTTTATCTGTGCAAAGAATGAACGCTGATTAGGGTATTAAGTAATTAGCAATTTATCACACTGGAACAAGGTTGATAATAATTAAAGAAGTAATGGTTTACCAAAGAAACTAGAAAGGGAGTCACTTCTTGTTATGTGAGTGAAATCTTGGCTGAAAAATTTAATTCAGCTAAACAAAGATGAGGTTCGCAGTGAAAGAATTCAGCCTTGTTTGTTTCAATAGAAAAACAGTTCATTATCAAAATTTTAGTTTGCCTGTCAAAAGTCCCTTGGGGCTGTCTGAGTTGCTTATTAGTACTGAATTGAGTCATTTTCTGCATTAATTCTCTGCTTAAAATTGTTAGAATCTGAAGACAATTTGAAAAAAGGGTGTGAACAGGAGGAAGTATTCACCTCTTGGAGAGCTGGTAGTCACAGTTTGATTTCTGTGAATGGAACCAGCCCTACAAATGGGTAAAGTATGCAAGTAACGTCACCATTTTGAGTCATTCCAGTGATTGGAATGAAATGCTCTGAATGCTTTAGCAGGATCGTACCCTTAAAGAGTAATTTTCATTATGTATGACTTCCTAAGAGAGATTTGCTGCAATAAATGGCAGTGAGAAAAGTGGCCACTTTTGCATGTGTTTTAAATGTCGACATACTAAAGAAATTATGTTGAATACAAATTACTTTGTAGATGTAACTGTATATCACAGACCTGTGGGTTTTTTTGTGGTATCTTTCTAGTTGAATTAGTAATAACATTTATTTCATTGCCAATTATAGAGGTGTTTGTAGCATTTGGTTCAGAGTTAAAATTTACCCCTTTCTTTAAATGGTGTGGGGTTCAAAGCTGGTATTTCACAGTCGCAGAATCATTCATGTGAATATTTTGAAAACTACAGTGGTTATGGCAAGCTTTAATTTTAAAAATAAAATTATTAAAAATAGAAGAATATGTGCAAATATTATTTAGATATTAACATCTTAAAAATAATTCTCTGTATTAGATGACTGAAGCTTCACTGTGGGTATTTTGCAAGTGACCTATTCAGTTCTACCTGTTTAGAATAAACCCCGACTTTAAAAGGTAAAATTTAATATGAAACATTCTGGAATGCTAAGATGCACTATTGGAAGGCTGCCCACGTAAGGCGGGGATGAATGAGAACTGACTGGAAAGTACATGGAGAAGCTTTCTCAATTTCTGCATTCTACAGGAGATTTTCGTCAACAGTCTGTCTTTGACCTGCTGTGCACAGTACCTTGGTATGGGTTTTCACAGCGAAGGTTCTTACAAACCTTCAGCAATTGTGTAAGTTGATTGTAGGAGATCCCTGTTTATATATATATATCAATTCTTGATTGTTTTCAGTAGGTCTAGAAGTCAGGACACTTACTTCAGTCACCTCACGTTCTTATTTAATCTCACTTTAGCTAAATCTGAGTAATTCCAGCTGCTGATGGTTTTATGCCAAGCTATATTGCATTCTGAGCTTTCTCTTTTCTTATCTATTTATTTATTTACTTACATTTCATATTCAGATATTTTTTTGTTTGTTTGCTCATTTCAGGGATGTTCTGTTGTGGGCAGGAATACGTTAATATGTCAGATACCATATGCTGCTCAGGTTCCAGTGGTGAGTCCCTAGCACATGTTAGAAAGAATGACCAAGTGCCAGTAAAATGCTGTGAGACTGAACTTATTCCAAAGAGCGAAGAATGCTGTAATGGCGTTGGATATAATCCTTTGAAATATGTTTGCTCTGACAAGGTTTCAGCTGGAATGATGATGAAGGTAATTGATAGAAAATCTCTCGGTAGCTCTGATTTGACAATGCAAAGAGAAATACACTGTTCGTAACTATTTTTCTAAAATAGGAATATAAAAACTCTTGTGTGCATTATTCATTTTCACATTACATCCATATTAATACCGAATGAGTTCACCATGATTGATGTTATTGCAATGAATTCTAAAGGAATTAATAATGATTAGCTGCCTCTGTGAAGTGTTGCCCAGCACTTCAGATTAGTACAGTGGCTAAAATCTGGCATACTAACAAGACTGGCATGTATAGCCAGTTTTCGTTCTGTGACCACTGTTCCTGATGATGTTCCTTAAGTGGAAATTAAAATTGAAGTGGCCAGTTCTGAAGCATAAAAATGCTATTACATTTCAATTTGGGCAGGCACTATGACATAGGTTCCCCAACATCATAAAAAAAATAAATAAAAATAAAGCAATTGATATTTCTTGACAGACTTAATCCTGGTCGTATAGAAAACCAGTGGCAATTTTGGCATAAATTTCAGCAGTACAGGGACAGGTTCCTGTATAACTTTTAGCAAAAATGAGGCTATCATATTTTTTGGTGCCTTTTGTGCCTAATGACATATACAGTTTGTTTTCACTCTGTTTTAATGTAAGAGTAAAATAAGCACCGTAGAGGCTAATTACATCTTTTGTAAGAATGGCTAGTGGCTATAGGTATCAGCATGAGACACTTTGGCCAAACTTTCAAAGCTGCAAATTCTTGCAACTCCAGTTTAATTCAATAGAAATCTTCAAGAATTAGCATCTTGGTTTTATACGTAAGCTGCAAAAGTATTGTCAACTGTTATTACAATTTCTGTTTAAGAAAATGAACATTTCAAAGTATGGAAATCCTGTTTATATATATGTATATTCTTTTATAAAAATTTGTATTTATATTTCAAGAGAAAGAAAATAGGTGAGAGAGAAGGAAAGAGCGTTGGATATTGTGAATTTTACAATATGGAAATCAGGTAGATATTGTAGAATTTATCACTGAAGTTAAAAGAAAAACACACCCTATCCTGCCACATGCACGTGTTCCTTTATCCTTTTTGTTCACTTGCTAAGTTAATACACAAATATTTTTTCTGTCTTCTCCTTTTCATGTCAAGGTTTTTATGTCATTTCATTTTCAGAGTGAATAATTTTCTCGCAGAGAAAATCCAAGTGTTGTGATGAGTCAGCTACAGCTCCTCAATGCATTGTATTAGTAGTTCATGCAAGGCAAAAAAATGGCTGAGAACAGATTAATGAACTCTGCTAGACAACATGCTAGATCCATGCCTTGGGTATAATGTATAAACAAAGGAAGCGCTTTGTATTTCACTTACCTGCAGTAGAAAAGAGATAGTAGTGCTGTCTTTCTGTTATGTACAGATTGACTAACACTAAAAGGACTGATATTCTGAGACATATTCTGGAGCTTCTTTTTATGTGAATGAACTCCATCTATATCCTACATCCTATATTGATATCTATCACAGTCTAATTTTGGTGAAAGTGCCAAGTTTGGGAAATTAAATCAGCTGAAGTTCATAATCAGCTAACAAACTAATTTCAATAGGTGAATTAAGAAAGCATTAGATATAATCTGTTTGTTTATCCTTCTAAACTTTGTAGCCTAATGGGCAGAAATATTTGTAGCAAATATTGCAGTGCATTTCTTCCTGCAACAACCTATATTTTATGAGAAATATGGCTCTCTTGGCTTATTGTTTGGCAAAAATATTATTTCATGAATTTTAATGGAAACTTGTGGATGTTCAGTGTATATTTCAATTTCTGTCAATTGTTCTTTATGAGTTAAATCTGTCGGCATCAATGTTTGCAGAAGTCCTCTTATTGCAGCAGTCCTCTTATTGCAGGAAAACTTCAGTTTAGGAGTGATGTGGTAGAGGACATGATTTATATAGCTCATGAATAGGGTCCTCAGCTCTTGAAAGCTGCCAAGGAATTGCACAGAGCCCTCTTTTGTATTTGGCAAGCTGTGCGAGGGGCTGGGAACTTGCTACTGATTTGCCATTGGATATGGGCCTTTGCAGCAGCATACTGTTCAAATTCTCCGATAAAATCCTCTTCTCATTTGATTCTAGACTCTTCTACTTTCAACAGACCCAGACTTCTGGGCTTCCAGCAGTTAAAATTCGTGATGTTTTCATGCAAGTACCCTACAAAAAAAATCTGTTTCTTAAAAGCATTAATGATCAAAGACAGTCGACAGGCCAAAGGCTGAAAGGATCTCCCATATGCCAGACACATCAGCAAACTCAAATGTGGTTGCCTGATCTGAATGTTGCATAAAGACAGAGAAATACTAATGGAAACATTTGTAAAGAAAGGAAGATGGGGTAAATATATTAAAATTGAATGTGTATTCCTTAGGTGAAAGAAGAATGTAAGGCTAATATCCTTTGCCCTTTATCTATGGACGCAACAGCACATTGTGGAAAGTGTGACTTTGATCCTAGGGAGAGTATCTGTGCATGGATAAAAGGTTCACAGAGTAGTACAGAAAAGGAGATAAAAGAAGGTGTGTGTCCAGCGAAAGAGGAGACTATCTACACGGGAAGTCCAAACCAGTATTCATTTACAGGTAAGAAAAAGTAGCATATCAGATTAGTGATTTGCTAATGTATTTACCTTGCTCTGAAAAAAGAAAGATGTCCTGAATGTTATCAGTTATTCTAATTAAATGTGAAGCAATTGTAGTGAAGTAGCATTCTTTAAGAAGTAATCTGTGAATCAGGACAGTATTTTCAGGGAAATGAAATTAGTAGCAAGAATTTCAGTGAATAGGTAAGTTCTGAACCTGCTTTCACAAAAGTTGATAGAAGTATTGCTATATCAGAAAATGGCCCTGACTAAAGGAACAACTTCCACATCTGTCTTTAAACTCAGGAGTAGTCCCATATGCACAGGAAAAAAGTAAAAAAAAAAAAAAAAAGTAATTTTGTATTTTGATAAGACTGAGATGATCCATATGTAACTTTCTTTTTCTAGACCTGAACCTCGAACCTTTTATCACATATGAGTACAGGGTGGCTGCTTGGAATAGCTATGGAAAAGGCTTCAGTGAAATTAGCAGAGCTGTCACTAAGCAAGATGTGCCACAGGGTATAAGTCCACCAAAATGGACCAAAGCAGATAACCGGGAAGACATGATACTTCTGAACTGGGAAGAACCACTTCAACCAAATGGTATTAATATATCTTTAAACTGTATTCAACTGGTAGTGTTCCAAAATCACAAAACGTTTCTTAATTGATCACTGGCACTGAAATATACATATTCCTAAACTCTACAAGAAGAATTTACTCTAGGTTGAGATTGTTGTAATTGCAAATAAGATTAGAGTCTGTCTTCAGAGAAGACAATTCAGTATGTCTCTAAGAAGTGCCCAGAATCCTCTTTTGAGAACAGTTGTAATAATAATTGGCAAACATGATCAGAAAATCACAATCATGTTATAAAATATTTGAGGATTTGAGGTGGGGGGAGTGGGTGATACTCATGTTTCTTTCAGGAAATCTTGTTTGTGATTTTCAAACAAAGAGAAAACTTGGAATAGCTCTCAATAAAAATTGAGATCTACTGAGATGTTGATGTAGAGGTTGAGGAGAGTAGCTGGTAACTGACATTAGCCATTTAAGCAGAATGATCGTCTGTTGCAGTGGTCGCCTAGAAATTTCATCTAATATTTTCTCTGTGCAGAGTAGGTTATTGCAGTATACCATCATGCCAGATTTCTCAGCTAACAAAAGGGAAAACTTTCTTTTTGCAATAGGTCTTATTATTCACTATATCATTCTCCGAAATGGAATCGAGCGTTTTAGAGGAACAGAAATGAGCTTCATAGACACAAGTGGTGTCCAGCCATATCAAGAATATTCATACCAGCTGCGAGCCTGCACTGTTGCTGGTTGCACAGACAGCAGCAAGGTTAGTGAATTGGTCTTTATGGAACAGGTGCCAGAATTTTATCAGCCAGTGTGGTAACATAAAAATGCTTTTGGAACAGCGTAATTTGAAGACATGCTGATTATTGAGTGAGGAAGCGAGAAACATGAACAATCTTACTTGGATTCAACTATTGACAGGCGATTATTTGGAATCTAAGTTTTAAACAAGCAAGCAGCAGAAGAAAGCAGTATCTCTGTCTTGGCAAAGCTGAAATTGCACTGTAGGAATTGATGTCTGTTAAAGAGAAGGCTGTACATGATAGAATAGAGTAGGGAATATTAAAATGCACTTTCTCTAAGCCTTGAAGTTAAATCTGTGCTTCTCAGTAAGAGGTCTATAGCCTCTTCTTTCTTGGTGTTAGTTCTTAGTATATCTGCTTTAACTCTAGACTATCAATTTCTTCAACAATTTTCTTATGCTGAGACTCCTTCCACTATATTGGCCTTCGCTGGCGTTCCACGTCTGCACTTGCTTCAGGCTTTACACTGCCTTTGTGTTCAGCCTGCCTCTGATTCAGTTTTAAGCAAACAGAATCTATTCCCTCCCTTAGTCACTGCTTCATTTTCTTTTGTACCACTTTGAATCATGGATGCCTTTCACCAGCATTACTGTTTAACCAGCTCTAGTTTCTTTTCTGCGAAGTACCTGCCTTACTACTCATCATTTGGAAAAACTATTTCTTAAGTGACCCCTTTTTCACAATAATATCCTTGTCTCTATCAAAATGAATTTCCAGGACTGCAAGTGAAAGTGAAATTTCCAGACTGCAAGTGGGGCAGAGACGGGGAATAATGACTATGCTTTGTAATTATAATATCTATAGGATTAAAGTGTTGATTTTTTTTTTTTCCAGGTGTTTAAGTGTTTTTCTTATTGGTGCAAATCTCAGCCAAAAGTATAAGAAAAGAAGTACTGATGCAGAGGGATGGAGATAGGCATAGTCCTCTACCTGCACACAGAGCTGTGGTCTGGAAGCTATGTAGGCACAGTCGCTGCGACCATAGGCTTGAGCTAATAAATCCTGCTTATTTCACTTGTCTGTAATTAAGGAGTTTACTGTTGCAAACACTGAAGTCTGCAAGTAGGGACTGATTCCACCGAATGCACTAAGACAATATATTATAGAGGGCACATTTTATATTTACAGCATAATATAAATACTTTATAGGGGTAATAACAGAAAAAGAAAAGTGATTCTCAAAGAGAAAAAGGTCTGACTTACTTATTAAACCAATGTAATTTGGAAATGCCTCTGTAGGAGATGGTAGAGATATGTCGATAGAAAATTAGCTTTTTCCTATTTCTTCCTTTTTTGTAGAAAGAGCTTAAGAAGTGCAAAGTTATTCTGTCTTTCAAAATCTTTGATTTCCTTACAAAAATATGGAGTTGCAAATAATTACAATAGAGTTCAGATTTCATGGGATATATGGAGGCTTAGCCCCATGTTTACTGGTTCTTAAAATATATGAAATCAGGCAGTTAAAATGCAGAGACACTGACAAACCATATGGAAGAGAGTTATCAAGAGTTTTCAAGCAATACAGTTTTTGTTGTTTCACTCTGTGCTATACACTGGAGCTAAAATGTGGTGAACCTGTTGTGATAAATTGTAGACATAGACTTATGTAATGTATTCAAGGTCAGATTTCATTGTGAAAAAGGAGGAAAAAAGTAACTAGTTCTCCAGGCTGTTGGTAATGATATGCCAGGCCAAACAACATTTTAAAACAAAAGTGACATTCTCATTGATCATGGTATCTAGTGTACTATTACATTAAATTGCTGTTTAATTCATATGTCTTCAGGTAGTTGCAGTCACTGTCCAAGGAGTCCCAGAGAGTGTTCAGCCACCAGACGTCAGTGCTTTGAACTCAACAGCATTACATATAAGCTGGATTGCGCCCAAGAAACCAAACGGTGTCATCAGAGAGTACCAGATCCATCAAGTAGGGAAAGGACTTATATACACTGATGCTGCAAGCAGAATGCAGCACACAGTATCAGGTAAGGAGGCAGAGCTCTCTGACAGGCTAATGTCCTGTCCTTAAGATATAAGACAGCATTAATATATTAAAAATGCTACTTGTCAGTAACTTTTAAATCCCCGATACTATGCACAGTTTAGAATGCTTTATCATGACTTTACATATCTTAAATTTTTTTTTTTTCCATCTCTTTCCTTTCTGGCTGCTGTTTGTTAAAATATTAATAGATTTAATTTCAAAATTTTAAAATAAATCTATGCAGCTCAATTCAAGATGCATGCTTTGTGGTGTGCTCGAGGTCTCAGATATTCTGTGTAGACTTGCCATCCTTTCACAAAGATTCAACTCCTTTTACTGTCATTAATGTGCAGTTGAAGTCACTAGTGCTGCTGTGAATGTGTAGCAGTGTAGGAGCAAGAAGGATCTGGTACTTTATGCTTGAGATAATAAAAAGGAAAGGAAGACAGAAAGGGAAAGATCCTGGATTCTTTTTATGATCTTTTGTATTACTTATAGCCATTTTGAAAATACTTGGTGAAATTTCACTAGTGTGTCTGTATGTGAAAGAAGCTTTAGTCAATGGATTTTGGGAGAAGGTTTGACTCAGACTTCAAGTGTATCATTTTCACATATTCAATTGTTAGTTATATTTGAACGTTACACTGAAGCAAAATTATTCTTAGAAATATTTCTGTTGAACACAAAACAGGAGCATAAGCGTTCTGGGATATTTTTTCACTCTTTGGCCTCAGGTTGCTCATCAAATTCTTGTATCTATGATTTTTATTAATTCATAAATACATTATCTTTTCCTTTTTTTTTTTTTTCACTCAAGTAGGAAACTTAGAAATTCATCTGTTATACACATCATATGATAGCCACACAAAGAGTGGAAGTTGACTTACGGCACATAAAATCTGTACAGCGTATATGGCGCTCTCAACCACTCCTCAGACATGAGTCCTGACTCAGAGTGGATCTCTTACTGCTTTTAAAGAGTTGTTCCTTGCTGTAGTAACTTACAGAGGAGTAAAGGATTGCTGTTCCTCTTTGACAATATCATGCTCAAGTATGAAATTCATCAATGTGAAATTCATCAACTGTATATTACACCTGTCTCCATATTCAGTGCTTCTGGACATGAAATGTTAACTGGAGTATGCCAGTTGGTGGTGCATGGTTTAGAATTACAGTTTTAAGTTTATACTGTAAATAATGCCTACCAACAAGGAATGATTTATATCAAACCCATTGATAAATACTTCTTGTGCTTCCACATCTTTCCCAAAAGGCAGTTATACCTCTACAGTAACTGAGGTTTTAATGCAAATGATATTGGTTTTCTTACCAGTTGGAAGGGAGAGGAAATGAAATTACCTCCTGAGAAACAAGGATGTTTTTTTCTGTTTGTGTGCCTGTTCCATTAAGCCACTGTCCAATGCTGCCATGTTAAGCCAGGAATGAAATAAGTGTTCGTTCCTCCTGACAGTTATAATCAAATCTTGTGCTGTTTTCTGCAGGAGCTTCCTTTGGTAATAATGTGGAATTCAACGCAGTGATGTAGCAATTTGGATAATTATTGCTCTCTAAATTAGAAGAATGAGATAAAACAATCAAATTTATTTCATCATGCGTAATCTCAAATGTTTGAACTGCTGTCTTATTCCCTGTGGATATATGTTTTGATTTTCTCACCTTCCTTTTTTTAAGGCTTTTTTTTCTTCCAAAACTGTCCGCTTTTCCCTGAGCAACAGTGGAACATTAATGAAGCTGTAGCATTAGTATTTCTTGAGACTTTGAATCTGGGGTCTTGCAAATAACAGACGAGAAGGCAAGCACCTTGCCACTGCACCATTGTCTTGCTGCTTATTTTTAATTACATCAAAGCTTTGGAAACATGATCCCACAAATGCTTTGTGGGAATAGTGGTGAATGTGCTCATCATGTGAAATCCATAAATTGCTTATAATCCTCTCAAGATGTTAAAAAAAGCATTAAGTAATTGAAGACAGGAAGTCCTCAGTTAATTATTTAGAGGTGTTATCAATGCTTTAAGCAAACTGAAGCATTTTCTGCTATCTCACTGAGTTGAATGCCACTGGGACCTAGGGGCAGCAGCCATCATCTTCTCATATTCTCTAATGCAAACAGCACATGGCAGCTTGTCAATAAAAGACCTTTTTATATCATTTATTACTGAACACTTCCACTACCCTGTACAGAACAATTTGGATGACAGTTATGGCATTGTTTCACTTTGTGTTACTACTACTTTACAAATGGGCCTGCTAATGCTTTGCAGTGGGGGCCAGGCAGAGGGTAAGACTGAAGAAAATAATTAGGGGAATTGTAAAAGAAAGCTAAGAGTGCCCTCTTCAGCAGCAGCAGGTGGGTTTATAGCAAAGATTCTTCTCAACTCCCCCTTTTTAGTACGCTAAAGATAACATCCCAAGTAAAAGGCTTTATCAGGAATTTATAGGATCAATCACCTTTAGCTAAAAGCCAAGCCAAGATCATTGGCATTTATTTTAGTAAAAGAAACAATATTAAGAAATACTTTATGTCTGAATGGATTGAAGTACTTTCATCTGAACATATTCTCCATTTCAGGATAGTGAAAACTGAAGAGATACAGAAATGTTGCCACTGGTCAACTCTATCTATCTCCATGCATTAGTAATCATTAGTAATATTTATCTAAAGGAAACTCTTGGGGGTGGAGGGGTTGTGCGAGGCTGTGGTCAGCAATCTGACATCCTCTTGAGTAAAATTCCCACAGTGGGGCCCGGGTGCGTTAGCCTAGAAGCTAATTACTGACCTTCCTGGAGCCATACCCACGAATGGAGGCAAACAGCATCAGAAGGAATTGATTTGGCTAATAGAACAATGCATTCTTAAAAAACAACTGTTTCACAGCCTTTTGGCAAATGGCAAATGCTGCAATAACAAGATAGACTGCTAAGTTAAAATAAATAAATAAATAAATTGTTAAAACCCACAATAATAGACCAAAAAAGAAAAGGAAAGGAGAAGTATCCTCTAGTGAACAATCAAGTAGGGAAATTGGAAAAGCAAAATACTGTTTATGTTTCAAGATTATCTTACTTGTTATTTTTATTATTAATCACATACGTAGATTTGCATAGAGCTTTCCAAAGCATACATAAGACAAGGTGTTTAATGCAAAGCTTTAATAATCTAGATAAAAGTCTACTCTGACTGCTCCATGTACGACTAGAGGTTTCAGGTATCAGAATTTCCAGAATCACCAATAAATTTAGTGAAACCATGTGCTCTTTTTTTAATGTCCATTTTTCTCTTTAAAGTGTAGTTGTAAATGAGTATTGCTTTATTATGCATGTTTCCTTTAAAAGTGAACATGACTCCCTTTAGGGGAATTCAAGTAATTTGTTGCCACAGTAATCTTTTCTATCCTGAAATGTTAAATACTTGGCTTTCCTCCATGCCTTTGCCTCTCTCTAGTCTGCAACTGTCATTTTCTCCTTCTTGCTTTTATACACCGCGTTCAGATGATTTTTCTTCTCCTCCAGTTTATGATTAGGTTACAGTCAGGGCTGTCCCTCTGAGTCATCTCTTTATTTTCTCTCCTTCACGTCTTGTTCAATTTGTAAGCAGCCTGCATGTTTTCCATTCAGTATTTTACCTTTCT
This sequence comes from Tauraco erythrolophus, assembly GCF_009769465.1. Classification (NCBI taxonomy): domain Eukaryota; kingdom Metazoa; phylum Chordata; class Aves; order Musophagiformes; family Musophagidae; genus Tauraco; species Tauraco erythrolophus. Next base: position 109,006,020 of record NC_141466.1, on the reverse strand, counting down.
ACATAATTGTTGCTTATTCTTTCTCTCTATTTGTTTGTAATATATTTTAATTAAAATATCTTCATACTGGCTATAAGCAAGGATTTGTTTATAAACAAAGATCTTGCCCAGACCTTTTTTCTTGTCGCAGAATTGCATTGTTCTTGAAGTAATTCCAATTAAGCATATGAGCTACATCAAAGGTACGTTATTAAGGTCACAAAGCCATGCACTTAAAAATTGACCTGTATAATACGTATCAATTGACCTGTATAATCCTGATTTAGCCTCTTTCACACAAGCAGTCTGGATTACACAGTAGTGTAGTCATTTGTACATAGAGCTACTGCCTCATTCAGTCCACAAGCTCTGCCTCTTCCAGGGAGGAATAAAACAGGAAAAAAAAAAAAAACCCACACCAAAAACCAACACAAAAAGGGCCCTGTACTATAGGACTGCTGCCTCAGCTTTTGCTGTTTGGTAGGTTTATTCCTTCTGGGAATCTTAGTGTAGATGGGCATAATTCTACACCTGCCCAGAGCTAAATTTCCCTTTTGCTCAGCAGAAGTCAGGGAGGTGCAAGCCCAAAGATCGTGCGAGCGTGGAGCACAGTGAGGAAGGCGATAGGGATGCTACCAACTCAGAGGGATAAAACATGGATCGATGAGGGGCTGGCAGCATTGGCCACCGAAGGAAGGAGAAGGAACAGTGTCCTGGGACGACGGCCAAGTGGCAGCACGTAGGGCGGCTATGCTCCCATGTTGGCTCTCCCTCCAGCTGCTGCCAGCCTCTCGGAGCTGCAGCTGAAGTCACCAGTTGTGCTCAGATATAGAAGGTTTTGCATAATACCAGGTACTCTGGCAGCCAGGTCCTGGGCATCCCGGATGGCCTCCTGGCAGGTCCAGGGAGGTTTTTGTCCTTCTCAGTCTCTTTGAGTCAGCATCTTGTTTCTGAGAGATAGAATTTATTTTTTTTTTATTTTTTTTTATTTCTTCTGGTACAACATTAAGCCATTTGCAATGCTCAGCTGGTTGGTATTAGTAAAGCAACTGTTTGCTCTAGAGGTGGACACTACAAAAAAAAAAGTCTGGAATTACATGCACGTAGGCAGGCCAGAGACCACATATTGGAGGGAATTTTAGATAGGACTGTGCCACAAAGCCTCTATACAAAGGGGGACAATTCATATTGTACAATGTCCTAACAGTGGGATTTCATAGTTTATGAGTGTTCAGTTTTGCAATCTCAATATTTTCGCAGAGTTTTTGTGTATAATTTGCTGCTTCTTGTACTATTTGTCCCCTTTGCATTCAGGAACAGGAACTTCTTTTTAATGTATTAGGAGATGTTAACAAGAGGGTCCTTGAAAACGTGCCAGAAGTTTTCAATGCCTGTGCCTGATAATACCATTTTTAAGATTAACTTTGAGAAATACCAAAAAAAGTAGTTTAGGAAAGATCCTGTAACCTGGACTGGAGCATGCATTGTGAGGCAGTCTGATCAGCAGTTAAAGCTGAGCTCTGAGGTGTTCAGGATAGGCTTGCAGAGATCTGCATCTTTAATGATTTAATTGTAAGAAGCCTTTAATGGGTGTGCAGAAATGGCTGTTTTAAAAGCTTAGTATCATAGCCAAATTTGGGGTACAATTTTATGAGGAGTCCTAAAGTCAAATTCTTAAGCTTCAGGCAACTTGATGTCAAATCTGAAGTCATTGACACACAGCACAAGGTTGTTTGAAAATTTCCAAGGAAAGGTCAAAGCAATACATTCTCTTTTAGTCTCATTCAAGGGTGTCCAGCACAGAACATTTAAGCTGAAAAAATAGTTTTTAAAAAATTAAAGGTAACTGAAATTAATATCTTGTAATCGGGAGGGCTTGATTGTCAGTCTTGCTTCTAACTGCTTTACAGCATTTATAGTAAAATTTTGTAACAAATAGGAAAAAATAGGGGAAAAAAATGAACAAACAGAAGTTGGGAAGGCGGCAGTAACAGACTATCTTTGGACTTGTTTGCAATATAGTAGATTTCATGTTCAAGTAAGAGAGTATTTTATTATCTTTTCTTATTTTTGCAAATATATTTTTAATAAATTTTCAAAACATTACAGGCTCTTTAGCTTACCAAGTCCAAAACTCTAATGAGTTACACTTTCAGGTGCTTATCTGTTGGAAACCTTCGAATTTCTATAGCCATTACCAGCGATGCAGATTATGTCTGTGCCAGGAATGTTTACGTGCTTTCCAGTTTATTTTTAACCATTTCATACAGGCATAGGTTAAAAAACTCAAGAAACAATAAAAAAACCCACCACACAAAAAACAACCACACCTTAGAGACTGGGTAAATTTTCAGATGATAATCTGGGCTACTGCAAGTACCATTTAAGTTAATTGATTTGAAGCTAATTCAGATATTTCTATATGAGGGGCATCCATAGCTCCATGGCAGCATAGACACACATTCAATCTGAATTGTTTTGACAGGTCTTTTAAACTAGTAGAGTTTATATATCTAAATTAGCTGGAATGTACCATTTCGTTATTATTCAGATGTGAAATAAGAATGGTTCATATTTTATATTTGCCAAAAATACTGTAAGTTAGCTTTAAGTCCAGTAACTTTCTGTGTAGTAATACAATTCGTGGGATGCCTGATGTTAACATCTCACTCTAACCTCTGTTTGCTGTTTCTAGGTCTGCAGCCATACACTAATTACAGCTTCATGCTTACTGCATGCACATCTGCTGGGTGTGCTTCTAGCCAACCACTTTCAGGTCAAACTTTACAAGCTGCTCCTCATGGTAAGGCGAAAAGACATTCTTATAGAACTGCAAAGAGATGGTCATATGGGCTTCTGTTTTCTGATGGTTTAACAAGGTGCCAAACTCCGCTATCATGCATCAAGCTATTGTGTATAAATTTGCACAAGAGAATCTGTCTCTCTTGGAGTATTTGTATCTTAACATACTCTTTATACTGACTGCCTGGCACTGCATTTCTACTTTATTTTTGTGACAATTTCCCCAAGTTCCTCTTTAAGTTGGCGAGGTTAGAATTAGCAGATGCTTATTTTTTTTTAAAGCACAAATAAATATGCAGAGACAACTGGGCATATAAAGGCTGCAGCCTTTGGCCTTGTTCTCCATTAATCTGTACCTTGTCTAGTTGGTTGCATTTGATGTAAGTTCAGAAAGTATGCTAAATTCTGTGATTCTCTCTGGCAATGTTTTATGCTTTCGTTACATTGCTGAAAGAAGCAGCACAAACTGTGGGAAAGGAAAAAAACGCCTTTACGATTCTGTCATAAAATTAAAAAAATGTCATTATGATGTTAATAGGGGTATGGCCAAAACCTCATCATATCATAGTGAGCTCAACAGAAGTGGAAATCTACTGGAGTGAACCAAAGAAACCCAATGGTCTCATTACTCAGTATGGATTATTTCGTGATGGAGAACAGATTTTCCTGGGTGGCAGTACAGATCTGAATTTCACAGATGTTAACCTGCAGCCTAACAGTAGGTAAGGCATGTTGAAGAGCTCTGGTAATATGTGAAAGATGTTCAAAATATATGTAACTGTGTTTATGAAACGTATGAATGACAGGACGAGAGGGAATGGCCTCAAGTTGCGCCAGGGGAAATTTAGGTTAGATATCAGGAAAAATTTCTTTACAGAGGGTTGTGAAGTATTGGAACAGGCTGCCCAGGGAGGTGGTGGAGTTCCTGTCCCTGGAGGTGTTTAAAAAACGTGTCGATTTGGTGTTGAGCAATATGGTTTAGGGACCCTGACAGTGCAGGGCAAATGGTTGGACTCGATGATCTTGAAGCTGTCTTCCAACCATACGATTCTATGATTCTACGAAAGATAACTTGCTCTTTTAACAAAAGAAAAATCTCTTACAGTATTACTTCATTACTGAAAAATTTCTAGAGCCTTTTTAGGAGGCTTCCAAATGTTGGAAAGCCTAAATCAAAGGACTTCTCTTTTTTTTCCTTTTCTGAGAATAGGTCATTTCAATTCGAAGAAGGGGAGGCTTTTTTCTTTCCTTGGGTGGTTGTTGGTGGCTCATCTTTTTTTTTTTTCCCTCATGGAATATACTTAGAAAAAATCAAGTCTTTATGTGGCAAACAGCACTGCACAGGGTTTATAATGTTTCTATGCATATTGATCATACCAGCTCAAAAGTAGCAGCTGCTGATATTTTCATGGAAGCCATTCTGAAATTAATTGGAACACTTTTCTGGTCAATACTTCTCTCTCTTATGTAAGCTAATGCAAATTTTAGTATTAAAATTATTATTATCATAAGTTAAGAGCTACTTTTCTCGCATTAAGAAAACTTAAAGGTGAAGATCTTCACTAATGCAGTATTCGTAGTACTCTTTGTATAGTGTATTCACTTTAAATTGGTGAAAATGGAAATATTCTATTACTGATATTCCTAAAGCTTCTAACCGTAGTGTCTACTGATCTTTTTGTGTTTGCACAGATATGTTTACCAGCTGGAAGCCAGCACTTGGGGCGGCAGCAACACTAGTGATAAATATGTTATACAAACACCAGTACGAACACCAGAGAAAATTCATGTCCCATATAATGTCACAGTAATTGATGCATATTCTATATTTCTAGCTTGGGACGTGCCAGGTAAAAATATATTTCTATGTAGTACTTTGTAACAAAATGAAAGGATGGAAAAAACAGTATATTCTGGCAGGCAGCTGAGTTATTCTGATATTTTTATTCATCATATTTGGTTTTAGTGTTTGGGTGGTTTAAATAACCAGTATCTAAAGCTGCTGTTTCCTAGAGACATTATTTTAATAATATTGACCTTTATACTTGACATGGATATTGTGAGGATTAGCTGATCAAAAATCCATATGTTAATTTGATCTTGTAAACTATTATTGAGTGCAAGTATTAAGGGAAAAAAACAAACAATTACACTGAAAATAAGTTCTCCCTTCTCTTCAGACCAACCTGAGTTATCAACAGGGAGACTTGCCAAACTTTTGAGTTGATGTTATCTCGATAGCTATCCCGATAATTAAAATGTCCAGTTGTCCTGCAGGTGCACAATGTTGAGCTGTTTTAACAAAAGGTGTAAGTGTGACACAGAGATCCTTGATAACTTTGACCTGATTGAGTAAACCTTGTCCAGCAGAGCACAATAGCATTATGTGGACATGTATAACTTGCAGGAGGGTGGGTCACCAAAAGGCCCAGAAATATTTTTCCTCTTGTTACTCTTCACCTGAACATCACCAGGTTGTCTTGGCCTGCTACAGACATAGGCTAAGAAGGAATAATTGAATAATAACATTTTTTAATATGAGAGACTGTGCCCTGTTTCATTAATACAGATCATAGCTTAAGTGATTGGTGTACTTTACAAATGTTATAAAAACGATATGCTGTAGTTATTGTGGGACAATGAAAGTGATGTAAATGGACAATTTTATATCTAGTGTAGTTCATCTCCAGCAAAGTGTTTTCCAATTTCTAGATATTCTTTTTTTCTGTTAAAGCGAGGTCAATTTTTTTTAGAAACTTCAGATGTTTGCATATTGCAATAACAACAATACGTGTTTTATCAATGAACTCAGGGAAGTTTTTGATGTCCTCCCTTTCTGATTATTTAAGATGTTCTTTCATTGCATAGCAGTCACAGTAAAGTCAATTGGCATTAAAAAAAAGTCACCTAGAAAAAGTATTTTGCCTTCAAGGCTGGGATCGCAAGTATTGTAGCAGTGCTTAGCAGCGTTCACTCTACCCATTTAAGCAATGATTAATAAATCTATAATACCCTGAGCTGTCAATCTTTTAGTTTTCAGAAGCACAAAATCCATTATAGAAATGCTATAATATATGAAAAAGATTAAAATCTTAAATTAAACTTTTACCCCTACTGCCTGAAAGGATTTAGAACCCGACAGAAGGCAGGTGAATTCAAATGGCAAATAATCTACAGTTGGTTTTATTGGAAAGTGACTCATGCTGTATTATAGTTTTGATAATAAATGTTATTTAAGGTACAAAATATTCAGCAACATTATAAATATATTTAAAACATAAGAATATACTGGAAAAGTGTGGGCTTGTGAAGAGTGGAATGTTTCCCAGAAAAGCTTGTCCTTGTTGTTCTAGACCTTTTCTTTTCCAGCTGCTTGAATTCCTGTTACTCGCAGTAGGTTACAAGCCTGCAAGGGCAATCAGGCTCCATGTAGTACATTTGGCTATGTTGCAATTACGATTGTGCGTACAAAGGTTCATGTATTCCTGGAACCACATAATTAGAGGGGTGAGGAGGAGGCTGGACATTATGGCTCTATAGGGGATACAGAGTTGATGTATTCACACAGCCATAGGAGTCATTCTCCTCAGGAAGGGGAAGGCACATGTCCTTCTTCCCAAATACTGGGACGCACCTTGAAATGTTATCTTACTTTCCTGGGTATTTGGTGACCCAGTCCCTTCCTCTCTGCCTTCCGGTTGCGGGGCCAATTATTTAAGTTTTTAAGCATGGATAAGGAGTTGTTTTTCATACAGCACCTCTGTTGAGTAGACAGAAAAGCAGAACTTGCTGCACCTCAGGGCCACTAGCTGATATTTCTTACAGGAACGGGGAGTAGTAACAGCAGAGAAATGTTATTAAATGCTATTAAATGTTACTAATGCTACTAAAAGAAACTCTGCATGCAGTAGCATAGGTATATGCAAAAGCTAGGAAATTAATTCTTGACCCTTCATAATCCTGCTTCATGCTTATTCTGAGACCTTTGGGCTCCAGGTGTTTTTTTCCCAAGAGAAAGACTGCAGGGGATGCAGGTGGAGGTTTATTTTGGAGGTTTGATCTTCCATAATGATATAAACCCCATTAACAGATTCTATGCACACAGACCTCTGGGAACAGATACGTCCACAGCTTGGTAGGATTAGCCAAAAGAATCTACAATTTTTTATCCCTGTTTATCTCATTGTGCATGGAATAACTTCTTTTTCCTGATCTATTTTTCTCTGTGTATGAATGTTTGTTTCACGATAGGCTTTATTGAGGTAATACAGTTTTTCCTTATAAACCTAGAATGCAGCTGTTACTATAAGGATTAGCAGTCTTGGCAGTCACTCTTGGAAGAGACCGTTGTTTTAATTGATAAAGTCTCCATGAAAAAAAGTGCTTTTTATTAAACAAGTTTTTATGAGAGAGTAGTTGGTCACAGTGTCTCCCTGTCTGTGGATATCAGAGGTGATTTGGCTTTCTATCTTCTTATCTACTGTAATAAATTTTGGTCAAATATTCACTTTCAGGATTAATTATGAACATCATATTACACAGACCTTCCTTCTGGATGACATAATTATAATGTTTCAACACCTGTAATGCATCTAAGTCTTATGACTTTATGGATATGTAGCGTTTAAAAAGTCCTGACTTAGCTAAATAGCAAGGTGGCCGAGTAGTGGTTAAAGCGATGGACTCAGAAAAAATATTTGACACACCTCACTCACTATGGAAAATAGACTTTATTTTCTGCAATAGAGATCTCATTATCTTCTGTTGCATTGCCTCAACACACAGACCTCAAAGGTATGGTACATTTCACTGATACACTACAGAAGGATATGTTACAATTATTATGGAACATCTATTAGTACCATGGATAGAAGCAGAAAAGCTGAATGGAAAATAAAAAAAGAAACATGAGGTAATTCTCCCAAGGCATATCCGTAAAGGTTATTGATAGGTAGGCAGGTAGCCATCCTGCATTTCAATTCATTGACAATCCCACTGGTCCTCACTAGGGCCTGACTCTTCTCGATATCTTCCTGCTGGTGATACCATGAAGGCTAAACATGCACAGAAGAGGAACCTGTCCTCTGCTCCTAGGTTACTTGCTTCATACGTTAATGATCATCTGGATTAAAATGTCTTCTTTTATCATGTTGTAACACTCTCCTTCATCCACCTCTAGGTTTGCTTATCAATTAGAAAGGAAGTTGTGTAATGTGTGGATTCCTACTTTTTTCTTCTTAGGATCAAATTTGGTATTTGAATGACATTTATTTGTCTCAGCTTCCCCAGCTAACCTGGTTTCTCCTTTATTGGTGGCCTAACAAATTGTTCTGATTTTTGCTAAGCCGATGTTTTGTTTCCTCATTTTTGTTTTCTCATGTAAATTATTGTTTGTTCCATATCACTTAGGACAAATTTTTCAAGCTCAGTGTCCAAGGTTCTGCGTCTTGAAAGCAGTCAGCAACTCCAGCTGTTACTGTCTTCAGAATCTTGTTGGGAATACTTGATACAACCAGAATGAGATACCTGGCTATTTGAAGGTTAATGTAAACACTTAATCTGAGGAAGCCGAATAGATTGATTTATTTTGTGAAGTTAAATATTAAAATACAACTTAGCTGTTTTTAAATAAAAGATATTACATTCTTATTTTACTATTTCTTGACTGTAAGTTGAACAGTCCAACTGTTTTGCTTTAATTTTGATTGGGTTTCACATCATATTAAATATTTTTTGAGCAATTGACTTCAAACAGATTTTTGGTGGCCAGTCTGTAAAACAGACTGTGGCTTTTTTCTCCCAATTCTAAGCATCTTGTGCTGCAAATTCTATTTTACAATCTACCCTAGTTTTGAAGTACACAGAGACGTCAAACTTAATTTGCAGAGTTTTGCACAGAATTGTCTATTAAATGTTATCCAAATATGCGCACAAAAAAAGCAAGGCTTAGTTTGATTGACTTGTCCCATTGCAAAATGTGCACCTGCTGTGAAATGAAGTCACAGAGAAAAAAGTGGAATAATTTAACTTTTTTATTTGTAAAGATAATCAGGGTTTTTCTGATTACATCTTAACTTCATAAATGTTAAATAACCTATCAGCATCTAGTTGTTGTAAATTATGAAAAAGAGTATTGCTGGGAATATTAACCAACTAAATCCTTGTTCTTTAGTGAACATGAAAATGCGTTATGGCAGGTTGTCATTGTGCTCATGGTAACTTTGACACCAAATAACAAAACTGCCATTTGCACTTAGGGTAAATTGGTTCACTTGTGCTTTTACGGTTCCTTTTATTCTGACATAAATTTATGAACTCTGGAACTAACCAAGTCGTGTGGTTTCCCAGCTGACTTTAACAAATATGCCTATTTCGTTTCCTTCAGTCATCAGAGCACACAAGGTAGTCATTTCAGACTGGCTACAGATGCTGAAGGCTGTTCTGGAAGAAAGGGGTTTTTGACAAGTTTCTGTGTTGTATGAGTATGTGTATTTTTTTAAATTATTTTTCAGAATATAAAGTGATCTTTTGATCTTAACGTTTGATGAATTTCATCAAATTGTAGAAAGATATCCATTGGATATTGGAAATTTTGGGGTTGTTTACTTAGGTTTATTTGTAATTTCATGTTCACTTCTTGAGAATATTTTTTCCTCCTGATCATGTTTATTATTGTTATTATTCCTAATACATTTGCAACATTTAGCAAAATTTTAACATTTTGGTTTTGGGGTGGTTTTCTTAGCATTTCTGCTGAGATATGGACCAAATGTTGGACATGGACAGGTCAATTATTTTGAAAAAAATGTCCTTTGGTACATATTGATGGCTGGATTCAGCTGCCCTTGTTTGTATTTAATATTCCTTGGGAAATCAAGCATTCGAAATAGTTCCAATTTCAAAAGTTTCTGGTGAATTTTGCCTAGAATAAATGCACTGATCAGATATACAAAAGTGAATTATGTGTCAATTTCATAAGATAGTGGGATTTTCTGGCTGAAATATCTGGTCTGTTGTCAGGAATGGAGAAGCATGGGACTTTAACTGCAATATTAAAGAAAAAGCTTCTATTTGGTATGCTGTCTACAATTTCAAGCTCTTACGTTTGGATATTCTGTTGTGTCCTTTACAGGCACTCCAATTAGGGGGTGTGTGGGTGTAGTTTACCTGTAATAATATGTATTTAATTACTGGTGTAATTATACAGTACACACTCAAGTGCTCTCTTCTGGAGCATTTCATCTTCCATATATCACAGACAAAAAAGTAGTTTTCTTTGTTGTGGAATTCGTCTGCTTCAAGATCACCTCTCAGAGGTTTACTCTGTAACATCCTGCATGACTTTAAAAGTTGCGTTTCTATTATTCCATTCTTAGTAATTAAATTTTAGTGTTTTCCTTTAAACTCTTACACTGAAAATGGAAAATTTTACAGTGAGTTTTTTGCACTTTCTGTTTCCTTCTCCCTTCACCTCTTCCAATGACTAATAGCATCTTTTTTCTTCCTGAAGCAGAGCAGTCGAATAAGATTTAAGTCATGCCTCCACTTCAGGGCTACTTTTTCAGCTTTTTAGTGTAACGGCATTTCCTTTGTCTAGCATCTAGTGAGACAGCAGTGTCTTATTTCTTTGGGATTTTTATGTCCTCTTTTTCTTCTGAGAATTATAAGAACTTGTTATTTCAAAGATTTTCTAATCTTCCAAAGTATATCAGCTATTTATAGTACCACAAAGAAACTTGAAATCTCTCTGATTTCTTGTAAACTGTTTTTTTTTTCCTTAGCTAATGTGCGTATTCACATACGTACTTAGCTAAAAAAGTCTATGTAAAAGATGCACAACAGTGGAAAAAAATGCTGATTTTAGCTTCAGGGTCATAGTATGAGTCTAGATACTTTATCAGAAAATGACCAAAACCACAATAAAAGAAAGAATGGAGTTGTTTTCCAAAGTTATGGATGGAGAGATTCTCAAGATCTGGAAAATCTCAGACCTGCTCATAGGCATCTGGTTCTTGGTACAATCACAAAGACATCTCAGTGACATCTAATGTAGATGTGTTCAAAGACAAATGTTTTTTTACTAATCAGATACATCTTGACTGATTTCAGAAAGGTACCCTGTCTCCTATTTATTTTCTTGTGGGTTTTTTGTATATTGTTGTTTCTTAAGATTGTGCCTTACATGACTGCAGAATGAAGGAAACACACTTCATAAACACTCTTCTTTGGTTATTCTTTTGGTTTTGTGAAATTTATGCATAGAACAGTCTATAGTGGACAAAAGATAAAAAGCCTACACTCCATTTCCTAATTACAAAACCAAACCAAACCAAAAAATAACACTTGAGAAGTCATGTGGGAGGAAACACGAGAAGATCCAGGAACCTCTGCCAATCATTCTGAGGACATGGCATATGGCTTAGCTTGTTCTTGTGGAAAAGCTTGTTTTTCAGCTTCTCAATAGAACTGGAAAATTAAGAATTGACAGCATGAGAAGAGGAATAGATGAGGGGAAATGTTTGAATTAAAAATAGTAAAAATTGAGGTTTGGTGTGTTTTTTTTTCAACAAAAACTAAAACCTGACAGTTTGGTTTTACATCACTTGAAATTACATGTTTCTTGGATCAAGCTAGTGTATTGTACTTTACTGGTAAAGCAAGCTAAGAACTTACACTCAGCTACTGCTGCTGGGCTAGCAAGGGATAATTTGCTGAATGGTGGCAATTCACTTTTTGATCATATGACTCTATATTCAAACAGCAGTGCTTAGTAGCTGTTGCTTCTACAAAATAAAGAAATAAAAGCTGCCTGATTCCCAATCATAAGGTCACTCCTCTTCCCAGAAGTAGCAATTGCAACACAAGTATTGACTGAAGTGAATTTTTATTTTTAACTGAGAACTGTAATGTCTGTCTTCCAGTTATGATCTGCAGATGGATTTGTTTCAGTTTATATTTAAATAGGTCTAGTTTCCAAAAGAGGCAATAGGCAAAACCTCCAGAGGGGGCTTACATTTAAAATTATATATGATGAATGCCTCTTTGAAGTTGTCTTGCACTGTTGTTAGTATTTCAGATAATCACTGGTTCTTCTCTGTTTCACAACAGGGATATTCGTTGTCAACATGCCTTTGGAATACAACATCTTACTAAATGCGAGCAGTCCCACTCTACTGGTGAAACCAGTAGGTCGTGCACATTTTGCTTTTGTCGATGGCCTAGATCCCTACACCCTGTATGAGATAAGAATACAAGCATGCCAGAATGGTATGATTTTAAAAGATTCACCTCTTTGACTGAAAGGCAATAGAGACTTTCTAAATAGATTGAACTCAGCAAAACAGATAAAATCCTATTTTCTACACTGGAGTCAAATGTTTACCTAGTAAAAAGAAAGCCTAGCACTGAATGAAGCGTTAAATATTTCTCCATGTTATATCATTAATATTTTAAATGGAGATTTAAAAAATGTATTTTAGGTAATATGTGCCATTTTATTAAAAGCTTTCACAAATAGCTTAACAATTTTTGAAAATGTGCATATAAAACAAAATCAGTTCTGTAACTGTTCACCAACAAGAAGTGGCAATCATAAAGACAGGAGAGAAGAGCCCAAATATTATCAAATTGTTCGACTTTAATGGAAATTTTCAAAATCTTATTGAAATAAGTATTTCTAAAATGACACCTTAGAACCAGTTCTCTTCTCACCTTCACTGGTGAGAATCAGGAGTAATTAATCAGCATAGTGGCAGTAATTTAAATAAGTATTTAATAATGAAATGAGGTGAAATGAGGCACCATTTCATCAGGAGCTTCTTTACTTGACATTCACTATCTTTTACTGTATTATCTGTTATTTCTAGTAGCTTATTTTAGAAATGCTTCGTCCTAAGCTCCATCTCAAAGAAAAGTTTGTGTTGATGGAAGACATATGAGAATTCTGGCACTGCAATCACAGTATGTCAGTGATGTCCAAATTGGCTGCTCCTCAGGTTCCTCTCAAAAATTCTCATTATCTTAAGCCTCTTGCACTGATACTTATCTTACTGGTCTGGGGAGATATTTTGCCCATTATGAAGACCATTGTGGGATCCCAAAGAGTTTTGTGTGGGCAGTGTAACAATTGTGACTAGACGGACAGTGTTTGAAAGGACATTTAAAGAATTTAACATGGAAAAGTATCCTTAACTTTAAATTAAATAAATCCTGAATATTATATGATAGTTTTTGTTTTATCACAAATCATGAAGTGTTTTCTTGGCTTTTGCTTTCTTGGATGATTTGCTGCTTTCATTCAGTAAATGTTGCCGTCTTATAGTTCATTTGGAAAGGATGTAATTTTTTTCATGTATTTTGAATTGTTCAAAATTACTTTTTTTTGTTGAGGACGAAACTCTCATCACTAAGAAAACTTCTGGTTTTGTAGGTGGGTGTGGAGTGGGTGGTCAAACATATTCAAGAACTGCTGAAGCACCTCCTAGAGAACTGAGCCCACCTATTGTTAAAGCAATAGGATCTGCACTTATAGAAGTAAAATGGGCACCACCTGAGAAACCAAATGGCATCATTACTAACTACTTTATTCACAGGTAAGTGCTTCTATCACCTCAGATTTTTAGTCTTACTGAATTGCTCATTTCTTTATTCCTTGATATACTAGGAGGTGAAAAAAGTGTGGAAATATATAGTAAAATATATATTACCTTTCAAAGGCTAAGGTAAGATCCTGATCTATTGATGGGCAGGTTGAGAATAAGAGTTGATACAAGAATCGTATTCCTGATCTACAAATAAAAAAGGGAGGTGAAAATATAATTGAAAAAATTCAAAGGGATGGACAAAAATGGTAAGATACATACTCTCACTGTGTTTGCCCAGACTACTAGGTACCTTCTTCAGTCCTGTCTGATAGACAATTGAGAATTTTGGAATGGAAAAAGGAGTAATTCACCATTTCTGAGATTTTTAAAACCAAAAAAAGATATCTAGATTCCTAACATAGGTTCATTTTCCAAGATAAATTATGGTCCTGTTTGCAAGTAAGTAATCTGCAGTGTAATTGCAGTGCAGCTCCATTTTATACAATCTTCCCGTTAAATTGCATCTATTTATGTTTCCTCGATGTTTATATTCAGCTGCCCTGTCTCGGTAGTTCAGTGACGCATCCTCACTCCTGATGAGGAGCTTCATAATCTCTGCATGAGGATTTTTCTGTATAGATAGCTGTGTTTAAGGAAGTATCGAAGTATCAAAGCAGCAGAACACTAATGTCTGCTGTGCCTATTGACCCTTTTAAAAAAGCTTGCTGAAGGGATCTTCTTGAATAGCTTCAGAAAGTCAGAGAACATAAAACTCAAGCCGTGTATCAGAGAGGAATTTAAACTCTGAAGTTCCTGGTTTTCTCAACTCTAAATACGTGTGGCAAACACGTGCTGGGCTGAACCTAGCCTCCCACAGAGAGTTTGGGACATTTTATTATATTAGAGCTGTGACTGGGAAGACAGGGAGTTGAATTACCTTTTGGAATCAGCAGTGATAATTAATATTAATTCACTTTTACCTTTAACACATTAGTAGTCTCTAAAAATTCCTGCTTCCTTTTGTTTGCTTTTTTTTTTTTTTAATTTTCTGACCAAAAAACACAGGCCCCTCCCCTGTATAAAGAGGAATAAAGTGTATGTTATAGCCCAAGACATGTCTTCACTCTGTTGGTTTTGTAAATAAAGCTGATGATTACTGCTGCTATTCCATGGCAGCCATAGAAAGGGAAAACAGGAAATATAATGCAGAAAGCCTGCTTCAATGAAAAATACTGTAAATTGAATTTGACAGCATTTGATGGCATTTGATTATTCCAGTCACAGCCAAACAATGATATAAAGAGTAATATGAAACAGAATGTGTTACTGCCTAGCAGACTCAAAAGCAATAAACCTTCCTCCAATGTGACACAATCACTTCACAATCATAATTGTAGCCTGTTTGATACCTCTGAGTACAGCAGAAGGGCACTGACTGACATAGATACATTTTGTTTTTTATTTAAAGTGAAATGAAAATGGCGCACTGGGGCTCCAGATACAATCGTTATATTCACCTACATAGGCATGAATCACTTGGCAGTTATTTCAGCTGAAGTTTAAATGTGCTTAGACAACAACAATATCAAATCTTTCTCAGATAGCTGCAAAAAATCAGAAATGGGATGTAAGCACATAGTTCTTTTTCATTTTGTAGCCACACATAGCCTTACATTGTTATAGCAGCAAGACTGCAGTATTTCTATGGGAGGTTATGGCATGTAATTTCTTCTTCATCATGTGCCTCTTCCTTACTGCATCACCATCAAAATAAATGCATTTAACTCAAAACCTGGAATGCTTGGGGAGCTAGTGGGTGTGCAGATCTTTGCGTTAAAATGGCAGGACTCATGCTTTCCTCCAGAACCATAAAAACACTTGCAAGTTTGTGGCCATTTTGGTAGAAAACAAAAAATTAACATGTTGGTTTATGATAAAAGAGATGGTGGCGTTTTATTTTTGATTCATATAGCAGTTTTAAACACAGATCCGAGGCTTTGAAACTTATCTAGCAAGGACCACAACTTAGAAGAGATTGTGAATGAAAAAAATCTGGTTCATGAGACAATCAACCAATCTACTTCTCTTCCCATTCATCATTACATAACATCACGGTGACAACCACAGAAATTGCTAGTCTGGAAAAATATTATTATGGAAATAGGTGATGTATTTCTTTCTGTATTTTAATAAGATATAGGTCACATCAGCTAATGGAACTGCTCTCTGTTGACCACCAGCATGCACTGTGTAGGATGCACATGAGATGACTTAAAGAAATATTGCCTGTAAAATTAAAAGTATTTGGCTGTATCTTGCTTAAGGGAGTGTCTGAATTTCTGTCAAATTGTCTATGTCGTGTTCAGTAAGATTATATTATTTGGTATAAATACATAAGTTTGTAATGTAGCTCATTAGCTGAGCAATCCTGATGGTGAAAGCGTGGCAGAAAAATCAACAGGCAATTTAAAGGCAGAGGACATGTCTCAGTGGCTGACTGTTGTGACTTGCAGTGTAGAGGCTTCTAGACCAACTCTTTAGGATTAACTCATTGCTTATCCTTAACCATGAGCTGCATCAAAGACAGCTTCCAAGGCACATATATTAGTAGATGGTTTGATATAAGAATCCTTATGGATGGATACGCCATTGAGTATAAGAACCCTTGAAGGGTTTATTTATACCTATAATTGATATAATACCTAATGTAATTAGCGTATTTCATGCAATAATCTCAAACTCCTTTTATTCTTTTTTTGTAATTAAAAATAATAATAATAAGAAAAAATTTACAAACTACATTAGTTTATATTTGTTGAATCCAAATGGTAAGTGAGGCTGCTTTGTTTAATTGGATGTGAAACTGTAGACAGGGAGCATTGTTGATGTTGCTTTTTTCCCCCCACATTGGAGAGTGTTATTCCCCAATCATTTGAATTTTATCCCAGGACCTCTCAGTGTTTCTAGAAATAACTCACTACCACTCCGGTAAGGAAAATAGCAGGCACTGCTGAAACGTGTGCTTTTGTTGCATGGTGAAAGGTAAGCAAGTGAAGAATAATTCTGGGTTGACCTGCAGGACCTTAGGGGTTCACTGAGTCTCCTTCCACATAAGAAAGCTGAGGGGTGAGTGTTACATTGAGCGTTGCTGCAGTCCTCTGCGTACAGCTCTATAGTTATCTGTCACAAAGGAGATTGTATTCTCCTCTTTATGTCATCTGGCTCAGATTGGCACTGGGGCAGGGAGAATTTGCTCTTATAAATAAAACTGTATCTGAGCATCTCTAAAATGAACGTAAGCAGCAAATCAGACTATGCAGATTAAGAAGCTGCTTCGAGCTCTTTGAAATGTTATTCTCCTTTGCAGTTCATTGTACATAAGAAACACTTCCAGTTAAATGAGCAGTTCAATCTTAAATCTTAAGACGATTGAAATCATTACAGACTGTTCAACCACTTCTGTTCAAAGTTTATTCATACATGAAGATATTCTGGGTTTTAGCACTACAGATGGAACCATTTACCTAACAATAAGTTTCATTCATTAAATATTCAGCAGTAATAAGATCTAAATACTTAACCAGACTACATTGTACCGCTTTGCTTGTGGATGAGCTTACAGTTGGTGGCATATTTGATCCTTCAGTGTGAAAAAACTGTTTATCAAGAGTTTTGAAAAATTATAAAACATAAATTTGTGTATTCATTTAAGTGCCTTAGTGCTCGGTCAGACAAGACATAATAAATGTGACTTTGTTGAACTAAAATTTACTCTCTTTTCCCTTATCTCCAGAGATTTTTAGGCATGTTTTTGAGTACACGGGGAAAAGACTATATTTTTAGGTGCAGGAGAAAGACATAGTAGCGATTCGCCTTTCAGAATTGTGTCTTGCATTAAGTCAGTGAACAGCATCTAAGGGAGAGTTCTGCATAAGGCTCAATTTTCCATTACAATAGAGCATGAGGAAGTGTACTTAAAATAGCTGATGGAATTTGGGAGTCAATGGGAAATTTTGTACCCCGACTCTTCCAGACATTTTGTTGCAAGACAGAAAATTGCTAGGGAATCTTTCCTGCCTGTTCTGCCTGCCATTTTTCACCCAGTTCTGCCAATCAATTCTCAGCATCAACACGTCTTATAATTTGCCTATTTCACTACACTAGAGACATTGTACCTCAAAACTCTTCTTTTCTTAAAATCACGCTTTAACTCTTTTAAACTAAACAGGCTAAATGACATTATATATATACTATCTCAGAGTTTTGCAAAAATTCTTTAACTTCATGTAAGAAAATAATATATTCATCCATGGCTTATATATGCATATACACAAAGGATGAATAAACAGCTGTGTACACACATGTATTCATATTTGCTTGTAAATCCCTGGGTATATATTATTACAAGCAGCTGGATTATAAGGTTTAGAAAATTCTTGCATTCTGTATTTTTAAAGTAATTCTTGGAGTTGATCTAACAGAAGAAAATCCAACAGAATTCTGTGAAATACAAATTTTCTCTTGCCAAAGAAATGTTCCTCAGCTTCTGTGTGTGTGCGTAGTGATGATGACACCCAGTAGTCAGACAAACCAATTTTACTTCTGTAAATTTGCCCTACTTGCAATAAGAGTGGCAGATAATGTAATTTGTTTTTTGTTGTTGACATGGAGGGTGAAAGTGCTTTTACGTTCTGCAAAGGCCAAGGCTCCTGTGAAGAGTAGGGGAAATACTTAAATTCATGTGCAGTACAACACAACCGTCATTGAGATTTATCACAGTGTTTAAATGTAACCAACTTAATTTCACACAAACATTTTTATGCCAAGTGAAAGAATTGATTTGATAACTCTGTTTTGAAGATGAGAGCTTGCCTTATTACAGCTGTTGTAAATTACATACTAGAAAGGATCACATTAGAAAGTGGCTGAGGATCATCTGTTATTTCCTCTGATACTTAGAATATCACCAGGTCCAACATAAGCAGATCAGTAGTAGGAATGCTATAGATACATATATATGTGTATATATATGTGTGTGTGTACATACAGATATATATACATATGTACAAAAATAAAACCTCATTGTGCTGAAAACCTGTAGAGTGAATTGTCTTCATATATCTTAAATTTACTTTTTAAAACAAAAACAGCACTGGAAAAAATACGTAGTTTATTACAGAAAGCACTACCTGTGATATTTTAATGCCTTTTTGTGGTGGAGCTGCAAATTCTGCGAAGTTTATGCACAAGCGATTACTTATTCCATTCACAAGAAGAAATGGGGTATTTATTGTAAGCAAACCGGAATTTAAAAAGTGCACGGCCTTGGTTTTGAGGGCATGATAGAATAAATCAGTCCTTGTTCACTAGGTAACATTTTTCTCAAGTAAATTGGTCATAAGTTTTCTATAAATGAGGGATCCTGAGGTGAGTATCTCCATAAATAGTTTGATTTTTCAGAAATGCTGCAAACGTACACCCATATTGTATTTCAAGTTATTACTTAGCAACTACATATGGATTTAAAATTTCACATTCTAAATTCTGGAAGTCTCATATCTGATGTGTTCTATCCTAAAAGGAAAATATGCTGTTGTATTGTTACTCTGCTACTACCAACTGTGACGGCACGCTTGTTTGACATATTTACAATATTCTTCTAGATAAAGGAGAATAATTAAATTATTGCCTCAAAATCCTCTTCTTCACTACTCAGCACCTAATACAGGTTCAGGGAAATGCTTTTAAGATGCAAAGATAGATAGGCAGTTCTTTGTGTGTGTGCAATGTATAGAAATAAGTTCTGTACTTTTCTGAGGCACAGGTTGAACTTAGAACTTCAGGATCTACTACCATGAGACTGTTAAAGTTATTTTCAATTTTAAACACATTGCCTTTGATTTAATTTCAGACGTCCTGTGGGCGATCAAGAAGAGCTGCTTTTGTTCATCTGGGCTGAAGGAGCTCTGGAATTTATTGACGCGTCTGATGCTCTGGAGCCTTTTACTCTCTATGAATATCGTGTCAGAGCTCAAAATGCTGTGGGGTCAGTGGACAGTTCGTGGGCTTCAACTCAAACTCTGGAGGCTTCCCCCTTGGGCATGGGAGCCCCTTGGGCACAAGCAACAAGTGCGTACTCAGTGTGGTTGAACTGGACCCAGCCTGCCTCTCCCAATGGTGTTATATCTCTGTATCGAGTAGTCTATCAAGAAAAACGCAACGATCCAACGTTTAGCACCCCTGCTGTTACAGCACTAACCGTAATGGTAAGAACTGGACCACAAAACCAGTTTTAAATGGCTTTTACTCTGCTTTGATCTCTGTGGTATTTTAAAATCTCATTTAACACTGATTGGAAAAGTGGCTTTTCCAATTGCCAGTAGTTTTGTTGTTTAAATTTTGTGTTTGGCCAAATGCAGACTGAAACATTTCGCATGAATATCTAATTCCTGGTAGGGTCAAGTAGGTTACTCAAAAGCATAGATGGATCATGTGTGGAGGAATTAAGCACACGCATGTAACTTTGTTGGCCTCGATCTGAAAACACTGTCCTGAGCTTTCTGTTAGACTGTCAAAATAGTTTCACAGAGTCTGAACAAAGAAAGAGAAAAATCGATCCTCCTTGTCTATAATTGTAGTTTTGTAATTCAGTTGGAATCATAAAGTGAATGAATTCGTTAGTAATTGCATAGTTCATATATGCAACACATTTGCATGTTCCCCTCATAATTCATCAGTAATAAAAGCATATCTACTTTTACTTTCGTTACATGTACTTATATTAGAGTGATACTTTACACTGCTAAAATATCTTTCACTTCAAGGGACTTTCCAAACATGAATGTCTGTAAATATTAGGTTTCTATTCAGTATGTGGAGGGATAGGTTCGGGGAAGGGTGGGTTGTTTTGGGAACTGACTAACAATGTTACATAAATCAGTGACAGAAGTGGTTATTGTTTGTGCAGATACCACTGCTCCTCCCATCTATATATTACATTCTAGTCTTTCTATAGAAAGACAGCTTATAGGTAGTTGAACTGAACTGCTCTATATTAGGATAGCTGCTGTATTTGGCTGTCTTCTGAAAATAAGTTTTAGAAAATGTTTAAGGAGATTGTAATAAAGTTGAGTTTCCTCAGCAGTGTCACCTCAATTTCGTAAACCTAGGATTTTCCCTAAATGATATTCATAGGCCATGTTTGTATTGAAACACCAGAAATCCCCAAAATTCTTAATTACCCCAATTATAAAGTATCTGTTTGACATTCAAGTAGGGTCCTAAAGAGCTTTCTCTGGAATACCTAATAGTAACCTGTAACTCCCTCAGCCAAATCTCTACATGACAAAGTGAGAGAAGTTTCCAGCTCAGTAATCTTAGGCGCTCTTGTGATCATATGGATCCAAAGCAGTTTTGTGTCTAGCTTCCTGGGAGCCTAAACAGATTAAGTTTGTAATATGTCTTTTTCTGAAAAAAGAAAAGAGGCCCTGAACTGAATGACAGGATTTTACACTTTTGGCTTTTGAAGTAGTTGCATTTGCATTGTACAGTATGCTAGATTTTAAAAAGTAGATTGATATTTTAAAGTTGTTGAACTTCAGTAGCATTTTGGTATTTAGCTCCCTTAACTTCTTTTTTTTTTTTTAAAAAAATCACAATCATAATTGTGATGAGACACCTAAGACTTCGAAACCAGTGAAATAGCAGGGCTTCTCCTAGTACTCTGCTTCAGCAGCAGGCAGTGTGTTGCTGAGCATTGGAACTGACCTGGCCAGTCATGCATTATGATGTCTTCTAAGCATGCCAACAACAACAGAAAATGTCCAAGATGGTTGTATTGTGGGTAATAAAACCTACCAAAATGGTCTTTTAAATAATGTTGCCACAGTGTGTTTCTTTAACAGCATCGGTTAAAAGCCTTTTAAATTAACAAGCTATTATTTACTGAATTAGTATTTTCCTGGCTCCAAAATCCTTTATTTTCCCCAAACACTATCCTGAATCAAAATGACATTCTGGCAGCATATGTATAGCTGTTCTACTAGCATTGCAGCGAAGCTGACTTGCATGTTTTTTGTACTGTCCTTTGTCATGAACATTTATCGATTATTATTTTGCTACCCTTTTTTTATTTTTAAATATTATACTACCCCATGGGGAGAAATCTTTCTGCACAGCTCTTCCATCAGTTGCACTCACTTTAAGCTGTTGCAACTGCATTAACTCAATAGCGTTGTTGCTGATTTATACCAAGGAGCTGAGATCTGAATCTTACCTCTTCTGAATATAGCAGAACAGCTAAAGCTTTGAATCAAAGTTATTGACACAAAGTGCACGGAGTCCTGTTATCAAATGTATCTGCAGGAGATCAGGTCAATTATCCCAGCATGCAAAAACCTGGACCCCAACTTGCAAAGTTATAACCCCTTAAAAATAGAATTTTATCATGAAATTGCTGATATACCCTTAACTGTAGCTTTGTGAATGAGATACTTTAATTAAAATGTAATTTTATTGAAGGAACTAGCATTCCAATGATTAAACTTCTGCCCCTTTAAAATATAGCTTTCAGGGGTACTAGGCTAAATCATTTAATCTCCTAAAGCATCTCTATTGGAGCTCCCTCGTGGGATACACCATTAGTCATTCTCTCACACAAGCTTCCATGTTACAAGCAAGACTTAAAGTATTAAGCCAGCAATGAGTTCAGTCCTTTATTTAATCTATTAGACTCCATTCTTATCCCATTAAATTATTCCAGAAAAAAAAAGCATTGCTAGAATCATGGTAGCCAGTCCCACCCTTGCTCTTATCGGTCGCATCCTGATAGCCTGCTGCCGGACACAAAGCTTGACCAAAACCTAAAGTAGAAATACAATCCTTGTGACACTGCAGGATATAAATTAAGCTCTTGCTAATGTCCCTACAGACTGTTCTAATTTGACAGTTTCATTTCCATCCATTTCCAGAGCCAAATAAGAAGCATCTTGTGAGTTTTCAAACTATTTGACAGACTTATCCACTCTACCTTCCCAAAATGCAGTTATTCAGTCCCCAGTTAAGGTGCATTAATCTGTATTTGAATTAATGTGTTAAAGGTATGGCTGTCCAGTACCTTAAGGTTATCGCTGACCCCTTGAAATGGTACGCTGCCTATGGAGATAAAAATGAGAACTCAGTTCTGAGAGCAAAACCTGCTGCCACTCAGATGAAAGGAGGATCTCTGCACTGTTAAAAGCAAGCGAAGTACACGTGAGCCATTTTGATGCTTCGCAGTTAAAGAGGAGTGTCACCCATTTCCTTAGCTTGTTTGGCCAGGAGTATAGTGACAGATGTTAGGTGACAGCAAGTTAAACTGACATTCTGGTTTATTTGCAGAGCAAAGTCAAGACTGGTTACAGCAGTATAAGCATCTTCTGCAATGTCTTCCCAGTTCATTTTAACCCTCTAAAACAAGAATGATATTTCGTGTCTTATTGACACATTAACATGAGACAGATGTGTTTATAGGGGAATGGATTGACAGTAAGTTCTCATTTACAGAAATCTGCATAAAGTGACTAGATTGTCAGGGCAAACTTCTTACTCTTGTGAACTTAGGGCTTAAGCTTGTGAACATAGAACGCAGAGCTGATTGCATTTTAAAGCCAGGACCTGACAAATGGCATCAAAGCATCAGACTCTAACTGTTGTATTCCAAATGTTGCTGTGAAGTAAAGCTGTGGGTAAGTTTGGATTTTTCCTTGGTAGATATTTTGTGGGTGTGTAAATGCTGTTTCTCCCTTGACAATTGTACCAAGTATTTGGTTGTTTATCATGAGTAGGAGAATTGAAAGCCCAGAAGATGAGTAAAAAATGTCAGAATAAGTAGCGGTTGGAACGTGCTTGGAGAAGGTAAAGCATCGAGAGATGAGGGTTATAAAAAAAACCTGCCTGTATTGGGCAGTGGCCCTCATTATTACTGTGTAGAATCAAGGCTGCGATGTGTCAAGTCCACCTCAGCAGAGTGTATCTAAAAGTACAATGTGCTTCTTACAGGATCTAAGACAAAGGTGTAAGCATTATAGGCCTTATTCCTGGGAAATCCTACACCTCTGCCTACCTAGAAGCAGAGATCTGCTCACATTGTGTTTTGCAGTATGAAGCTCTCAGGCCAAGTTTATCCTACAAGGCTTGTTTGGCATAGCTATGTCAGTTTAGGGTGTAAAAAATTTACACATCTCTTAGCTGGTGTCACTGCACTAGTAAAGTCTTTGGTTTGGATGCAGCTATGCTAACAGTGGCGAACATATGTTGGCTTGCCTTTCTTTTATTTGGGGAGATGGCATATAACTACACTGGCCAAGCTCCTCTTGGCAGATGCTTCATCTGCGATAGGGAAATCTGTAAACATATTGCAGAATAGCAATAATAAAGAGACTTTGGTAGGAGGATAAGGCTTTGGCTTGCATGATTATGTTATTATAACCAGACAGTAATTTGTATGTCGACTATATAACCAGAGTGAAAATAATAAATAAAGTCTGCTTGCTGAAAAACTCCATATAAATATATTCTATCAGAAATAATCTTAAATGGCCAGTAGTGCCATATACATATGCTTCCTATGCACCACTTTACAGAAATCTGGAATCTCGCATCCGGAGTTAGTTCCTTTTCATTCATCGCATTCAGAAATACTTAATAGAGCCATGTGTGATCTTTCATTTCTGTTTCCTCATCTAGATCAGTGAACTTTTGGCAGCATTAGAGATGAGATACTACGTAGTTATTAACTTCCTTGTACATAACATTATTCTATAATGCAGTATGCAGGACTGTACATGCCAACTTCTTTATAGGAAAAGGAATGAAGATCAGAGCCATAAGAATAAGAAAAAATGTGCCAAAGAGAGGGACCAGTGCAATTTTCTTATACATGCCTATTTCAGGTGCCTGGGAAACGGACTGCGCTTTAAGAAAACAAGATGAGCGTAAATGCAGGAATCCCTGCACATCTCATAAATTCAGAAGATGTGCTACTTAGCAAAGAATGAAAGCTGTAAATGGCAGTGGAGGGCAAAAGTTAATTAGGCTACTGTGCTGCTGTTAGTGAGTGGAAAGTAGCCACAACCAGAAACAAGATGGCTGCTCAGCAGTGCCCTGATACAGCCAGAAGATCATATCCTTAGCTCTGCAAGGGCTTATGGGTTAGGGGGAAATCATACACAGATGACTAATTTTTTTATGGTTCACAGCCGATCAAAGTGAAATTCAGCAGCTGTTCAGGACAAGTGACCACTCTAACGGCTGTAATATAACCTGCTAAATAGAGAGGGAATTGCATGAGAGCAAGAGGTTAGCTGTGATTATCGGCAGGTGAGTGCTTTATTGAAGTTGAAAGACCATTAACATTGATGGAGTAATTATTTCAACTTGAAAGTAATTACCTTGATGGGTGATAACTTCTCCAGTGTTCCCAGATTTGATTGGACCAAACAATTGTGAACTCTTGAAGCCTAGAAAAATATTACAACAATACTGCAATGTTTAAATTACTGAAACCACTGTTAGAGTGTTTTAATTATGCCTAACAGTGAAAAGATTTTAACTTACAACAACTGGTGACCTCTCATGTATAGAGACATTTGCTTTCTAATTTCAATGAAATGACCCACACCTACTACGTGTGTGCTGTATGTGATGGATTTGCAAATGAATCATTTGATTTAAATGCAGTTTTTAAGATTCAAAGCCTCGTTAGCACAGTTTCAGGAAGGGCTTGTACTGGAATTGCTGTAATTGTTTTATTTGCCAGGAAGGCCCAATAATATAAAATGCTTCCCGCGTTCTAATCTCTAGACCTGTTAAGCTCACACAGAATGAACGCAGGACAAGTGCTCCTTCACATTGAAGGCTGCTAAAAAAAAAAAAAAGTGTGTGAGGCAATCTGTGTCTCACAGATTCTGTTGTTTCCATGCTGCTGCAGAATATGCTGGTTTTGGCACTACAGCTCTGTTTAAATAAGCATTTGGATTGGCACTACGATACCCCTCCAGAAACTGATTAAGTGCTTCAGTAAGCCCCACCTATCAAGACAGACATGTAGATTTGCCTAATTAGAGGAGAAAGGATGAAATGGATTGTTGCACAACTTTGATGATTTTGAAGTACTGTGGTAATAGAACCGGATGAGAACGATGAGGGAGAAAGAGAGAGGCTTCAGCTCTTCTATTTATACCATCCTTGCTGTAACCAAGGCCACTTCAGTGTCTCCTGGATGCTTTCAGCAGCCACAGAAACATAACTTTAGACCCTACTGGAACTCTGCCAAGAATGAAAGAATACTTGTGAGTTAGAATGCAGGGTAGCAGGGAAAGGTTTATCTGGTGTCTGTGAGGTCTTAATATGTTGTCAGGCAACTGTTGACTTGAATTAGTGAAGGTTACAGCAAAGGAGTTTATTTAATTACATTTTTTCTTGAATATTTTCTCCCTAATTCAGTGTGCAACATGAAGTTAACATAACTTTGCCCTTCAATAAATTTTTGGACCAGGAGTAAAAGAACTGATAGGGTCATGTCTGACCATGCCTAATCACACACTCTCGATTGACTAGACCAGAGTGCCTGGATCAATAGGTAATTTTTTCTACAAATAAATTAGTTACCTATTTGGAAATATCTGGTGTATTTTATCCTTGGGTTTCTCCTTGTGCAAGATACAGTTTTCACCCATTCCATAGGTCTTTTTTTGATGAGTGAAACACATGTAGAATTAGGTCTTTCGAGGGATATTTACAATGTTTGACTTCAGGCATTTAATCTAGTTAGGTGCATGAATGTCCTCTGTAGACCATGAAACCTCCAGAATGTCTAAGGTATGGACATTTGCCGTCCTTGGACTACATCTCTGCAGTTCATGAGACTGCTTTCCTCTACTGCACCTGTGTGCCACTACCGGCATGTGTCTGTCAAAAGAAGGTGGTTGATTTTAAGATGATTAATCAGCTGATCTTTTCTAACCCACATAATGGGATTACGCAGGTTGACAGGTTTAAAAGATGGTACCCTCTGACAGAAAGTTGGTGACGGGCCGCGGTCTGGAAGTGGCAACCTTTTCAGTTTGTGCACCTGCAGTCATAAGAAAATAGGTGACCATATGACAAAGCCTAAAGGTAGATGCCTAAAATGAGATTGTATAGATGCTCCATATGCTGTTTCTCTATATATGTTTTTACGTATGCTTTATATTTATGCTTTTCCCTACAATGTTTTTCTGTAAGTCTTGCGTTTCAGTTGCAAGAATAGGATTAAGCTAATCAGGCACTGCAGAAAAATACCATTGGCAGGGTGTTTTCAAATTTGTAAAAACAAAATAAAACAGAAAGCCCCACAAATCTTCACCTTATTAAGTGTGGTTTGATAGGAAGATGTAATACGAGGAACATTCTTCCCTTTGTGCCGTGTTGTGTGTGACTGATCTGCTTTAAAAACAAGGTTTTGGTAAGCTACAGATGCTTTTACATATGTAAATAGAGAATACAAATGGAGAAGGAGGTGGTAGAAATTTGTTGGATAATATGTACAGCTGTTTTTCAAAATAGATATCTGTTTAAAAACACTTAATTGGATTTGACTAGATTTTAATTCACAGTTAACCAACATCCTTGAGTGGATATATCAGGCAACTCCAAGATAACTCTTTTTGTTGGGAAAGTCATAGGGCAGCTTCCTAAAATCCCCAGGGTCATGGCCAACAGCTACAGATACAGGAATTCTCCAGCTGGTAATCAGAAAAGCCATTCCCCAGCCCCCTATCCCATCCCCTGCCCCACTCTATAGATAACGTCTTGCATTCAAATTGTCTGAGAAGCGTTATGTCATAGGCTTATATTTCACAGGGAATTTTAACAAGTGGTGTGTAATTTTAATAAACAGGGCTTCTTTTTAAAAAAAGCAAGAGCAAGCCATGTGACTCATGGGAATCGGTAATATAATATAGAGCCTTGTACCGCTGGGGACTCCATTTGAATCTAATCCAGGTCTACAGTCACCAAAGTCATTCTCATCAAACAGCCATTGGGTGTCCTACGCAAGATAAGTTTAGTATTCTCAGCTGACCTCCTGTCCTTTCTCTTTACTGCTCCCTTTTGAATCCGTTCCCATCACTCAGCTTCACAGCCTCATTCAAGCTCATCTCCCCTATGCTTGTAGCAGTTTCCCATTTTCTGCCTGCCAAGTGACCTCTCTCTCTCCTCCTTTCAGACTTTACAAAAAGCGCTGGAATGCGTGTATAATCTTGCCACACTCTTTTTTTAGGGGGCAAGACCCTAATTCCTGCACAGTGCTAAAACGTGAGTTTATCAACAGAAAGCTCTTTGAGAGTGGGAATGGGTGTCTGTCTGTTAATTTATAGCACTATATAAATATTATTTTTGAGACTATAATAGCAATTATGGTGAATAGGGGCCAGATGGCCTCTGTATCTAGAAAGCAGAATGGCAGTGTATTTTTAATGGACTTAAATGTTACTTTTTGACAGGAAGCTAATATTAAATTCTATGTTACAGATGTCTGTCAGGTAAGCGCAGTTCTGAGTTTTGGTTTTTGTTAAAGGAATTACTAATGTCATGCCTGGATACTTTTGCCCACTAAAGCCTTGCTCTGTGGTGGGGTCTTTGTTGTTGCTCTTTTTTTTTTTTTTTTTTTTTTAAGGATGGTTATTGATCCCTTGCTGAGCTGAGATTTCAGTTTTATGCCAGATAGTTTGATTAATGGGTTGGTTTCTGTAAGTGGACTGAATGGGGATAGGAAGCACAAGCCGCTCATGCCGCCAACCCTAACTCCGTCAAGACGCATAGCTCATTATGAAACAGTTATCAAGTATACATGAAAAATTAATTGGGCTCAGTTTGATTCTGAAAAGGATCAGCTTTCTACTTGGCGGTCCCTCCAATCTTTCCAGATGTTGCACGCTAGCCCCTCGAGAAGCAGCGAAGGGAGATGTATTAATACATTGTATTGATTAGATCAAGACCCCTGACAGTTATTTGTAGAGATACCATCTGGCTGCTGTTCGAATTCCTTCACCAAAAACAGGACGTGACATGTTATTAATCTCAACTCTCTAAGTATAGACAGTTGCCTTTTCTGCTAAACCGCATTTTACCATTCCGTAGGAGATGGAGGCAGACCTGAAGGGTGCTGAAATTAAGGTTATTACACAAATTGAGCCATATGGTCCAAATATTTCAGCAAGAAAATTGCCAGGCAATAAAAATTGCTCCTGCCTTCCTAATGGTGTAAATTACAGTTTAACCATGGCTCTAATGATGTCCTTCTGCCGCGCTTAACTACTGTTACATGAAGGACATTGTTTTAAAAATATAAAAAACAAGTAAATGCCAGCAGCATGTTTTACAATCTGTTAGTGTGTCATTAAGAACACTGTCAGAATTACATAAACATAATGGCAGGCAACCTAGCATACAAAAGAACGAGTATGGAAATAGAAAGTGTCTTGAAAACTCCTTTAGCTGTGTAATGTCAAGAGCCCTTTCCCTTCTGGAACTTTTCCAGTATGGGAAAAAGTGGCTGCTTATTTATTCCAGTTCTCACACAGGCTCTGATGGAGATTTAAAAACAGAAAAAAAAATGCTGAATATTCTGATGCATTTTGAACAGGTGACAATGGAGGGATATAAATTTACTATCGTGTTGTACTGTAACTGTATATAAAGTTAACTGGGTATGAAAAAGGAATCCAGAATGTGACTCTCTTTTCAGACTGAAGCATTGATTTTGTTCTTTTGGATCGTAATGGGAATTTCTGTGGCTTTTCAAGCTGGAGAATTGCAGAGTATTAAAATAATTTCAAAGCTCAAAAGCTGTGAATTTTACTAACAGACTTAGAATCCTAAAAATTTGTTTATTACAAATAGCTGTATGTTATTTTTCATTAAAAACAAAATGAAAGTAGTTATCCAGTCAGCAGATGCATTACTGGTTGACTCTAGTGATTCATCATACAATGTGGAAGCTAAATTGTAAATACTTAAAGTGAATAATTAGCCAATGAGATTTCATTTCAAAACCACTCATCCAGCTATTCAGTTTGCAAAGGAAAAACTCTGAGAAGGCCGTACAAAGAGAAAAAATCACATAAGTTCTTAATAAATGCTATATGGAACTTTGAGTTTGACCACTTCTACTTTAAACCATGTGCAGATTTTAATACTTCATCAATACCAGACCTTTTGCTAAAATAACCTAGCACAGCCATGTTACCAGTTTGGCATCTGGCTGGCTGGGTGCATATCAATGGTTCAGGGGAGATGCACTCAGAGCAGTATGTGCCAGTTTGGTAGAAGTGTCTGCTGAAAACCGAGGGGTCCTGCGCCCCGTCACTGCCACCTTTCCCTCCCTTGGACCATGTCACTCTGGGTCTGCTGAGTAGGAAGAGCTGCTGCTTCCCCACCCCAACTTTGAAGACAGAAACTTCCACATCCTTGCAAGAGCACCCAGTTCCTGCTGGATCTTCATGCTGGTGTAAACACGTTTTGACAATGTTGAAAACAAAGCTGAGTGATGGCAAACAGACAAATAGAAAAAGGGAGAGTGTGAGTTAGCTGACTGGGTTAGCTGGTTGGTGAATGAGCTGACAGGCAGCTCTTGCATTTGTCTTCAAACTTAGCACAGTTTCTGAATCATGTGAAGATCTCATTTGTGTATGGAACAGGGAAAAGATGACAGGGGACTTTTAGTCTTGAGAAATTTAAACTAAGCCCAAAACAGACAGTTAATCAGATTCAGTAAGATTCAAAACAGT
The DNA here is from genome assembly GCF_009769465.1 of Tauraco erythrolophus. NCBI lineage: Eukaryota > Metazoa > Chordata > Aves > Musophagiformes > Musophagidae > Tauraco > Tauraco erythrolophus. The sequence continues at coordinate 108,975,848 of NC_141466.1, read as the reverse complement.
CCTTATATTTGTCCTTCCAGCTTCTCAGTACCAGTACAATCACAAATGAAAGGACCAAAACATAAGTAATTCATAGTTGGTTGGTTGATTTGTTTCCAAAGAAACCAAAGGCACAAAGAGGGAGAGTCTTGTGAGAATGGTAGTCTGAAGACTTCCTAAGTACAATACGTGGGTGTAGTTTACATACATGTAATCTGTGTTAGGGAGGAAACAAAGTCCAAATTATTAATTTATCCCATTACAAACTACAAGTATTGTCCTCAGCACTTCGAACTTTGTAGCTGACCAAAGTTACAAAAATGCATGGCAGGTGGAACCTGGAACATCTAAGTGTATTGTACTCTCCTCACATGCACCCATAATGGATGGATTTTATTGTTCAACTGTAAAAACTGTATTGTATTTTTAAATGTTTCTTTACTATTCATCAGATAAAACCTCTTCAGTCTTTAGACAAAGAGAGGTGTCCCTCCACCAGCATCTGACAGGCTAGAAGATTTGGAAAGGATGTGCTCATTGAACTGCTTTATGAGTGACAAGAAAAATGATAAGCATGGAGAGAAGGTTTCCACCCATGGAGTGGAGGGCTTGCTGGAAGAACCCCTGTCAAAGTTGCTACCAAATTCAGAGAAATTTTTTTCACCTTATTAACAGGTGCCATGTTGCAGCCTTTAGGGCATCATACATTATCTGTTATACCTCTGTCAACTACAGGCTGCTCTACTCCCTCCATCAAAACTGTGGAAACTGTTTCCTTCTCCATTCCTTTCCCTTCCCAAGGTTTCCTTTCTAAGAGCATATTTATAGACTATGATGAGTGATATAAGGAGCAGGAATTAATTCCCATCCTGAGGGTCTAGTAGAAAATAACTTCTGCCTTTTTCAGATTTTTGTTAGGAGCTTGTTTCTACTTCAAGATTCTCTATGGGTCCTGCAGCCCTTACAACAGGCAAGACTCTGCTTCAGTCAGATATTGTCCTTTAAAGGTCTATATTACTGAGGGCTGTGTAGTTACGCAGGCAAAGCCTTAGGAGACAAATACACACTTACATGTCCATTTAATGCAACCTAGGACTGGTGCAAGAGCAGCAGCTGGACCTGCAGCACAGTATCTTCCACCAAGCTCTTTGGCTTTGCAGCTGTAGGATGTCTCTCCTACATTACTCCATGGCTGCTCCACCTTCCTTCTTTATGGAGTACGTGTCTTATAAACACTTCTGTGCCCACATCACCCTAACATAGAGATGGTTATTTCTGGGATACGGTCCATCTGAATGAGACACCTGAAATGTGTGTTATCTGTGTGCCCAAAGGACTCTGAGGAGTCATATATTCACAACAGGAAGATGAACAGAGGCCCCAGTATCTATTTAACCTGCTGGGGCGTACAGCAAATCGTGACTCGTTTTACTTCTGAATTTTGCTCCAAGTACTTTTCAAAGTCTGTTCGCTACAGGTTTAAACACACACTGCTTTTTTCCATTCAGTGCAGAGTTCCTAGCCTGAGCCAAATCGTCCATGCAGTGTAGAGATGCTACTCTAGTGGCTGCAAAAAAAGACACCAACTTTACAATTGTCCCACAAATCAGAATTGCAAATGCAGATTTCATATAGCAACAGAATAAGGGAGGTGAACTTCTTGCAGTGATAAATTTTCTGTATTTTTGCTATAAACAAAACTTTACCCTGCACAAACAAAACAAAGGGAACTTTGCAGAGCTCCTCTATTTCAACAGGCTTTAAAAAAGAATTAATGAGAAGTCTGGAAGACGTCTTTTCCCAGATGAAGTGAAGAATTATTCTTGTCATTATGGCATCATAAAATTATTTTTTATTGTTTTCTCTTCAGAGGTTCAAGACAGATGATAATTTAGGTTTTCTGTAATGCTAGTCTATGCTAGAAATGCTAGACCCATGATGTACCAATAGCTCATGAGATTTATGCTATAGTTATAGCTTAAGACAGTGACATATTTAAGTGCTTTGCTTAATGTTACTTGAAAGTCCTGGCCTAAAAAGACTGAATAGAGACCCTAAGAGTAAATGAGAAGAAAAACATCACCTTTTCCACCAGGTAATACAATAGTTTGAACTCTAGTTGTTTTGATGTCAAATACAGCATCCCCTTTGAGGATAAATAGAGCTGAGAACTTGTGGCTTTTAAAATAGGACATTTCTGAAACAAAAATTGACAACTGCTCTTTAGCATACTGCATTTTTCCATTTTCTAGTCCTGCATAGAAGCATCGCAACACTTTCAATTGCTTTGTTAACAAACCTCTGTAATGATATTTGATTTGAGGGGGTTAATGGAAGATTTAAACCACACTAATTTGAGTATCATCATCTCAGATTGAAGATCATTATCAACACCTTGACTTATACATGGAAGTCAGGAGTCAGGGATGTTTGCTTCAATATTATGGGTTAACTAAACCAAATCCCTATTCTGGTTGAATGCCATCTACAGACACCGTTTAGTTTTGTTCTTCTAGGCATGAAGACCTGATGCAAAAGCCTTGAGAAGGCAAAAGGAAGCTTCTGTTGATTTTGAAGTGCTTTGAAACAGCTGCAGTTTAACTTCTGAAGCTATCAATAGTTTTCTGTTTCACCTTAAGAAAAAAAAAAAAAAGAGTTCACCTGTATAGTCTGTTGCTGTGTGCTGACTGAAAATGTTGTCACTGGCTTCTTGGCTCTTTGAGTCTTAAGTGAAATTAAGCAAAAGTCACAGCTCAATTCTAAAAACTTCCTTTAGATGGCCAATGTTGACAAGTCTGTCTAATCTGTCTTGAGAGAGAGGCTCCTCTGAAGGGCTAGTGAAAACAGAAGTTAAACATAAACATCTGACTTTTCCTTTGGAGGAATCACCTTCCTCTGCGCAGAGTATAGAGAGTAACTGAGGACACTAGCTACACAAGTTTTGTGTCTGAACGTAGGAGCCCTGACTGTCTCCCATAGTGCCTATCTTCATCATTGAGCACTTGAATACATTTACAAGTCTGGCCCAAAATGACTAAATTGTAGTAATTTCCTTTTAGATTGCTCATTTATAACATGCGTACATGCAGCTAATCAATAGATGAGATGGTGAAACTAGTGGATTTACAAGTTAATATGCTGGAGTCAATAGTGTGCTGTAAAGACATTTTCAATTCTGAAACCAGCACAATTTGCTTTGTGCTAAGCTTAACTATATACCTGTTGACTTAGTGATCTATCTTAATTCCCCAAGTAACTTAAATATCTGAGGAAAACGCAGAATCTGAACTAAACTTGTTATGCTTCAGTAGTTTTCAAGTCATATTTCAGTATTTACATCTTTCATCTCTAACTAGTGCATCTTGCTAGTGCAAGTCACAACCAGCTCAGACTTTCTTCTCTTTTGGCAGGAGCTTTGCACTGAGAAGCCCAAGACACGCTAGAAAGGACTAATGTATGTGTAACCACGTAAAAAGTCATGGTTAAAGATTCTGGTTTATTTATGCATTAACGTTTAAAGGTGAAGGTAGCTAACTGCTTTTCCTGTTCACACTGCAGCAGATTTAGCTGACTACTTTTCTGTATATGTATATGAATTTAGTGTTGGTCTAACAGAATAGAAAATGGGAATGGGTAATCTGCAGACACTGCTTCATACGCTATGTCAAGATGGGTTTCTTCCCAACATGTGCCTTAAGAGGCTTAACCTAATGGGATTTGTAGCCATATGGTCCTAGGAGGACCTGGAAGTTCATCCATCCACTGTGTTCTGGTGGTTTCAAGCCATTAAACCTGCATACAGCTTCTCTTCCAGTTACTCTACCAAACCCTATAAACCTTCTTGTCTTCTTTTCAACACTTTCCTTGGCATGGAACTGATTCTGAGCCTTCATATGGCAAGATATAGCTACTAAGGGACACAGCAGTATATAGCTTAATCTTTATTGGACCTCATTATTTTCACCAACAGGGCAGTCCACAGCAGCTGCAATGGGAAAACAAGATTTTTGTTCCTTTTACCACCATGAGACACAGGGGCTTTTCAGGCTGCTTGTTGAGGCTTCCCACTAGCTTATACTACCAGTAGGAGTGGCGATCTCCTATAGCAATTCCCTACTCCAAACTTGGGGGAACATCCTGCAAGTTCTGGAAGGAAGGTGTCAGATCTCTGCTGAGCCTGTCAGTATTTTGATGGGAAGCTGTGCTTTGCTGAACAATATGTCCCCAAAGTGTACACCTAAATATATGTCTAATCAATATCCCCTGCTAATTTTCAGAAGATAGGCTGAATTTTCCTCCAGCTACCGAAGAGAGAGAGGGCACCTGTACTTCCGTAAGCATTGCGCTTCTGGCCTTCTGCTAAGAGTGACAGCTATATACAAAAAGGTGTGGAGTGAATCTCTCTTTCCTGGTATAGATTGGCATAATTGGACTGCACCTTTCCCAAACTGCTACCTGCACACTTTCATTTACTTTCAGCCTGTCTCGATTTGGAGAGCAGGTATTTTCACGTAGGAAGTGTAAAGCATTAAGGGCAGTAATGAAATACATGGTGAAGGAAAGCCTTTCAAAAGATATGGGTTTGTACAGTTTTTGGCACATCATTTTTTAAAATACCCAGTTTTTTTTAAAGGCGACATTTTAAGTTCAACCACATATTCAGACTAAACTTTGGCCTTTGTAATGTAGCTCCATGTATATTGTTTATGCTTACCTTTTACTCTCTCTTGGAAGCGATTACATATAGAGCCAGCAAAGTTTGAATGAAAAACTAGGACTGTTCAGTACAGGGTAGAGAAAAAAGAATAAAACAGTAGGAAGTAAAAACCTTTTAGTCTCCTTTAAAATGCTGCTTTTATTTTCTATTGTGTTGGCAGAAAGCGGGGATTTAAAGCTGTGAATTGCCTTGAGGCTGTGTTATCTTCCTCTACTTAGCAGCAGTTAGAACTGCTCTTTTTTGCATGTGTTGGGTGAGAGAGACAAGGACTCAGAATGTCTGAGAAAAGGGAATAAAACAAGCTTGCATTTAACAGTAATATGACACATCTATTGTACCTGTGTAAAATGAGATCTAAAACAATAATGATAGTTTCCTAAAGCTGCACACAGTAACACAGGGGGATATCCTGAGACTTAATTAATTAATGTTTATAACATGATGTGAGATATTATGATGAAAAGTCATATAAAACTGCAAAGTCTTGATTTTATGGAGCACAACTGACATTCAGTGGCATTTTCAAGAAAACTGATGTGGGAGTTCGCCTGCAATCTGTGTTAAGATTCAGATTGTCCTTGTACAAGTCCTCTTAAAGATTTTCTTCAAACTTTTTTTCTCTTTACATTTCTTTTTCCTCATTATGGCTGTTGAGCTGTGCAAAGGCAAAAACTGAAAATTGCTTTTATAGGGGAAAACATCCATGGTTTCATTACATTGGTTTAAAATTACGGAAGTCCTTCTGCGAAACACCTGTCACTCTGGACGTTGCTAGAAATAAAAAGATTTGAGAATAAGAAGACAACGGCTGCACTGATGTGGCAGTCCAGATTTTGTTTGTTCTGACAAAAGCATCTAACTTCGTGCTGGCCATCAGCCAATATATCAAATGGAAAATACGGTTTATGGCATTAGGAAAAATATAACATTAACCCCCTAATGCTCCATATTAAGGGATGTACCCCCTACCATTTGCAGGTTTGAGCCCTTAGGCTCTAGCTGCTGTTTCACAGCAGCAGTGTTTTTTCTTTCTTTCGCCATGCCTACAGACAACATAGAACAAATCCATGAGAGGAACAGCACTCCCAAATGTTAGCGAATAGTGGATGAAAAGTTGCTCCTCGGCAGGAGCACTATGTGTGGTACTTACTTTAAACACATTCCTGGAGTTCAGCTGTATGAGTGCACTAGTGGTAATGTAGAGATACAAACCCTAGCCAGAGTTTGAGTGTTTGCCTTTCCTAGCTTTTTACCTTCTCTGAAGACATGTTTCTATCCCTGATGATGAAGCTCCACCTGAAAAATCATTCATTCCCATTCCCCTTGTGACCGAGGCAGACTCAAGAAATTCCAAGTTCGGTAAAGCCTTGGTGAGTTTACGCAGATTCCAAATGACGCAGCGTGTGAATTTGGAACACTGCAAAAACCTTCCAGCTCAATCCTATAGGGTTTGACATTGCTTTGATATGGTTCTGGATTTCATATATCATGAAGTCTCTGCTAATGTATCTGCTCTATCCTCTCCCACTCCTATCAGCTCTCCACAAAGTGTGCCCCACTCAGCTAAAGACCAGAACGTACAATATATGTGCATTTTACCGAGTGTGACACGTAATTCTTTTTCAGTGGGATTTAAGTATTTTCTCTCATGCTTTATTGTATCTCAAATGAGTCGGATTAAATTTTTGCTTCAGTTTCCACCTGTCTTATTTTGAAGAGAAACTTAGTCTAGTTCTTTGTATCCAGAATGATTATTGAAAGGAAAAAGTATCATTCAGGTTAAGTAAGGATGTCAGATTTGAACTGACCAAAACCAAAGTTTGGGGAAGACTGTCCCATCAGGTATCTAGTATCTAAAAAGAGCTTATTCTTTACTTCTCCATCACTTTCTCCTAATAAGGAACAATAAACATGGTTTAAAGTGGAAAAATGGAGGGGAGAGGGAGAGAAAGAAGGGACAAAATTATGGTTTATTATACAGTAAGTCTTGTGAGTGTTGTTAGAGATAAAATATTAATGTTAGGAAAACATGTTGACATCGTCCTCTAGATAGTGTCTATAGTGGAATGTCATGTCATTGATATTTTGGTTTATTTGATTTATTTAGTCATGCGGAAAAATCTCTTTTTGGATTTAGTATCTCTTAGTACAAGTTAGACAAATACAAATGCAAATACATTTTAGAGAAGGTGGTACTCAGCAATGTTTGATGAATTTAAAATAAATAAGTAAGTAAGAAAAGAGAAGAAAAAAGAGAGAAAATGAAGAGAAGAGAAAGAGAAGATATCAGATCTTATTGAAATAACATGGAGAAGGCTACTGAAGAGTTCACTTTGCCCAAAGAGGTTTTTTTTAAGGTTTTTACCAGCAGAAGCATGACATTCATTGTTGGTGGTTTAAAAGTGTACTGCTACCCAAAGTCCAACACCATGACTGCATGCAGTTTGCTAAATGAGCTTTTTATTTAATTTGATGTGCAAAGCTAGTTTTCTTTGTGGTGCTTTGCTTTCAAGTCAAAGCTGGGGATTCCAACACCTGATGAGACTGCAGCAGGTCCCTGGGTGTACTAGGAAAGAAAACTGTCTACTGTGAAAGTAGGCACCAACTCCACTAGGCAGGTTCAGCTGCATGCAATTCACAGTTCCTTACACACTCTGCCAGAAAGGAAGAAAATGAATTGCAATGTAATATTCCTATATCAGGTATTAATTGTTGTTTGCAGAATGTTTTATACTCAGATTACTGCTGTTTCTAAAGATTTTTCTCTGGTTACGAGCCAATGTAGGACTATTCATATAGGAAATGATTCAGTTAGGGGCCGAGTGAATGAAACAGGGTGTGCAAATTAGGTTTTTTATTAAAAAAAGCTGCTAACATGGTAGTGTTAGGATGGGAACATAGAGGTGCAGAGGACAGACGACTAGTGTTCTCTGATGTTGATGGCAAAACTACCACTTGTTTTTGAAAAAAATTACAAGAACATTCTTAAAGTTGGAAAAAAAACAACATTAAGTTTGCCAGGAATCTCAAGGAAAGAATATTTTATGATCATGTAATCGAAGCTTCTGTTTTAATAAAGAAGCCATTTGCTAAATTTAATGTGCTTTACTTTATAACTTGAATCTATCCTAATATATTTTTAAAACAAATTTTCCTAAATTTGTTTATAAAAAAGCAGCTCAAATATAATGAATTCCTGAATATCATTTCTAGGCCACTGTAGAAGAAAAGACTGCATCAATCCGTCTCAGGGCTAGGAAAGGAGGAATGCCTTTTCATCTCAACTGAAGACAATTTGGAAGAATATTCCCTGGGCGAAAATGTTTCAAAATTATTTCAGGTTTAATAAGGAAATGTCTGGTTTTACAAACTTGTAAATTTTATTTAAATATTTGTTTAGTTTTCTTTCATAATACCTGGGGGTTTATATACCACAAAAATTATCACCAATGTGGTACGTGTTACTGCTATTGAAGGCCTGTTGGGTAATATCAAATAATATAACAATGATGATTTAAAATGAAAATTAGGTGTTGAAAGGCAATTTTAAAATTCTAAAATGAAATACAAACAAAAAAAATTCAACAAAAAATTCTAGATTTCTTTCTACACGAATTGAGAGGAAAATGAATAATGCAAATCAATTTTTGGTAAAAATGGAAATTCTGAGCACCTCTAGGCAAGATAATTTCTGGCAAAATGAATAACACTTTGATTTCTGTTTGCCTAACCTTTGAGATTTTCAGTACTACCATGGGAATAATTTATATTCCAGTCCACACTGCTACAGGAAGGGACTCAGACGTTACTTGTGTATCTGTAAGTTATATCCTTGTAAATCTGAGCATAAGGCTTTAGGAATAGAGTAGATTTTTTTAAATTAAAAAGACTCAGTATGCCTAAGAGGGAAGGCAACCCAAAGGACAAGTTAAGAATTGCTTATGAGTATGAACTCAGTGCAACTTTTAGAGTGAAGGCAGAGGCTAAAAAGTAGGCTGGGAAATAAGAGTGAACATCAGAGTCAAGGTGGAAGTGCTCCCAGTGCCTTGCAGAAAATGGCAAAGAACCTGGATTAAATGGAGAATTGCATAAGAAGATAATGACAGAGGTGAGGATAAACTGAGTATCCCAGTAAAACCTCAAGCATTCCCTGTCACTTGTGGAGGAATGAATTTGACTTCCTTGGTGCAGAATTTTGGAAAAAAAAAAAAAAAAAAGAAAAACTGGTATTGGAAGATTGTCAGGTTAACATTCTGACTGTGAGGGTATCGTAGCTTTCTCCTTCCTTGTCCAGGGAGAGTTCAGCATCTCTGCCTCTGTAGACAAAGGAATGTCATACTGAGTTACCTTCCCATCACTTATGTCTGAGGGTTATGAATGAAGAGATTTGGATCCCTGTACCACTACTACCATTAGCAGTGTGATAGTGTCTGACACCAGTGAGTTTAGTTAGAGACTCACAGAGAGAATGACCTAGCTTTTAAATTGGATATCAAAGAACCTGCCAAACAGGGATTACTGTATGAAGAGAAGATAGGGAGAGAGAAGAAACCAGAGCCTACTTTTAACATGACTGGTGACAATTTACTGAGTTTTGATGATAACCCCTGAAGAAGGGACAGATACTCAAACTGCCTGTTGGGCAGCTCTTCAGTGGTTCAGAGATCTTCTGATGTATCTGTCACATTTTGAACTCATGCCCTGAGACCTGGGCAACTGGGTAAGGTGGCCTGCCTTGAAAAAAGAGGAAAAGCCCAGAGTGACACCACTGGAAAGTGCTGCTTCATCAGATCGATAGATTCAAAGATGACTATGTTGTGTAGTTGTATGCAGTTTAAACATTTGTGCAGGGAGTCTACCCGCGTGGAGTATTATTGACAGCTACAGATCAATGCTAATTTTTGATCATTTTCAACCTACAAAGACCTCTTGACCCTGTTGCCACCTTAGGGGCACTTCAAGTAGTCAAAAGCAATCACAGTAGGCAGTGTAAAATCATCAGACCCTCGAAGGCTGCACAGCCTTGCCCGTGCCCAGGAGGAGGACCGAGAGGTAGCGAGGAAGGCAGGCACCTTGCATTACAGACGCTGCTGCCTTTGAACAGTATGAAAGACTATGCTAATTTATTTCCAGACTTTAAGTGACTTCTGTGCTCATGAATTAAAAAATAAACAAACAAAAAAGGCAATCTGAAGCAAATCTTGACAGATACATTATTCATGATTCATGTTCTCTCGTTTTATGTTTTGAAAAATGTGTTAAAACAAGGTTTTATTTTAAATAACTTTTATCCTAATTTACAGTTAGAAGAGTGGAATTAGCCGAGGAGTGTATTTGTTGCTGTCAACAGCTTGTGCTGCCACTGGCAGCGTGTGAAGTGTTTTCACACAGCAAAAGCGAAGGTGCAGTCCTGCCGGGAGCCGTGGCGGTGCTGCCAGTGCTGCCCAAGGGAAGAGGACGGGGCTGCCAAGAGCCAGGGCCGTGTCAAAGGCTGGGCTCTGGGCTGCAGTACAGGGATCAGATCGTGGTGGCTCCTCACAGCTTGCCTCAGGTGTCCATTTCTGTAGCATTTACACTAAAAGGACGGGCCTTATAGGAGGAGTGTGAGAGTGCATGCACTTAAATGTTTGCTGGATTACTCTTAATTTAATGACTGAACGAGTGAGAATGCTTCGCAGTAGGAGACGGAGAAAGGAGGGCATGGGATTGTAGACCATCAGATTTCATGGTCAGTCTACGAGCTTAATGTTCGCGTTAAAATTTTGGTTTGTTGATTTGCTTTTAACAGCAAATGAAGCCTCTCCTGTTAGCAGCACATAAACATGGGATATATGAGTTCATGGCTTTGCAGACAAAGACTGGGGGAATATTCCAGGCAATGATTTTGCTCCCGCGCCTGTTTAAGGCTGTGTCATTGTCAGCTGAAGCCAAAGGTTACAGTGCTATCCTTTGCAAGGTGTATTTTGCTATTTATATATGACCATTCCAGAAGGACAGTATTTCTAGGCTGAAAATGTCATGGGAGGACATTAAGTAATCCTTAAAATGAATCACTGAGGCTGCCATCCATCCTCTTTTCAGCATCAGCCTTTGAGCCAAGTAAATTCACTAATGGCAATGGCAGCAGCGCAGGGGGAGAAAGTGTGGCTCCATATTTCGGGAGTATGTCCCCTGAGCTTACTTCAAAACCAAACCAAACAAAAATACGTGTAAACCGTTTGCTCTTCAAGAAGTATCTGTAGGAGCCAGGGATAAAAGTCATCCCTGGAAGGAATGGTTTAGCAGTCTCCAGAGAACATGATGAACTGCAGGCAAGGAAATCCCTCCATCCTTGTTTCATTTCAAAGTGTGGTGAGGATTGTAAATAATTAAATCTTGGGGTTTAGTGGGAAAACAGTAGAGGGTGATAAAAAATATGCCACTTTTCTGGTTAAAAAAGTAAATCAAGTGTTTTGTAGCATTGCTGTCACAAAAGCCCACCCTGATGATGCAGCTGATTAGAGAGCAGAGCCATTGCTTTTTGTACGGTGTTTGTAATAGTGTGTTTGTACCTTCAGAGAGCCTCTGTGTAGCGGTTCAGGGGCTGTAATTTAATATTGTGTGCTCCCTTCCTCCCACCCCCACCCCTGAACCACGGAATGTAAATTTTAGGCTTTTAGAAGTTCTGTTTTGAAAACCTAATAGATAACTGTCCTCATAAAAACTATTAATACAGACCACATCCAATTGTAAAGCTAATTTTAATCATGTTTTGTGCCAACATAATTTCTGATGCCAGATTTTTATGCTAAGCATGAACTTCAATTTGAGCTGTGTTCTTTAACCCGCAGTTCATAATTTTGCATTCGGCTGTATAGGTTTTTGGCTATGGCAGTTTGAACACTTCCACTTTCAAGGATCTAAGCCATAAATGTTTATTAAAAGAATCTATAATGAAATCAGTTTTGTTATTTTTTTAATGGCTGCCTTGAGTATGTTGGATGACTGAACGCACGTTGTTAATCATTAAGTACTCATGTTACAAAAAGTGTTTGATAGTATTGCCATCTAGGGGCTGAACTAAATTCTCCATACTGAAATAAACTGTAATTGAACAGGTGCTGCTATTGACAATATACATATGTTTTTGCTTTATAGCCCACATGCTTTCCATGTTTCTTATGACAAAAGATATCTCTAAATGTCCCACAGCAGCCAGAGCTTTTTTTATATATAATCTGTTCGAGGTGATTGCTATTTGCATTTGAGCTTATGCTTTTTTGGCAGTGATGACTGGGAATTCCTAACAAAGAATTATACTTTTTTGCATTATTAATCTTGCCAGTGTTTGCCCTGTTTAACAGAAAAAGGAATCATTTATCAGAAAAGTATGTTTATAATCTGTACTTGTGGCATCTTCAGATTTAATATTCATAATGGTCATTCAAATGCCGTGCTATATTTATCTAAAAGACTAACTCATTGTTGTGAGGAAATAACTATTTAAATATTTATGATCTAACTTTTAATATTTAAAAAAATAAATTAATATTTCTTTAAAATTTGTTTCTGAGTCTGATAGCTTAACAAATGTTTAAATATTAAACAATCGGAAGTGTTAGCATTTAACAACTTAATACAACTTACTGGAACAGGGAAATTGACTTCAGCTGTTTCTGCCACACGAAGGAAACTGAATTCCTGAACTCCTGTTCTTGAGATCTATATAATTAATGGACAAGCACATCTAAAAATGAGATTAAATATATTGGTGATCGGCAGTTCTCCAGGAAGAATCCTGGCCCCTCTGATGAGACAAATCTGAACCATCTCCTACCGAACCGTGTCACTCCTGTTCTTTGTTAGCCACCGTATCTTTCATGGCTGTTCAGAATAACACTACGGCTGTATCGCCTTCCTGCCTAGATCTGAATTTGTGCGGAGGTTCACTTTGCCTCATATCCAAGCAGTTTCAGGTCTGTCTCCGATGCTGTTTGGGCCTTTGAGCTGGATAAAGCCATGAGCGGCGATGCCAGTGGCCTCTTCTGGCCATGGCTGATGTCTGTTTGTCTGCATGCAGCCTCATTCCCCTGGGCTGGGCTGTACTCTGGCATGGTGGCAGGTTAGCTCCAGCCCTTTCAGCCCTGGCAGAGCCCGGTGGGTAGTTACGAACAGCCGTGCTCCTCCTAGTCTCTCTCCAGCAGTGCGAGGTGAGGGTCCGGCACCAGGCAAGGTGTAGCCCACTTGCCTGTGTCCCTGTCAGCAGTATTGCTGCTTTTTCCAACCTGGAGAAACAGAGAGGGTTCTTGTAAAGCAACGGGTTTCCCCACTTTCAGCTTACCTTGTGAATTTGTCCATCTCACCTTTACAAAGCAGGAACATAGAAACCCGTTTATTCTCTCCCTCGCTCTCTTCCTTCTTGCTGCTTTATAGGGGTTTGTTTTCAGTAAGAAAATGAAACTGTGCTCTTGGAAACACGACAGATTACAATGATCTACGCAGGTGGAACAGAATGGCATGCCTAGCAAATGTCACATCTACACAAAAGATATGTAAAGATTCTGTAGATGTAGGCATCACTCATATACCATGAGTTTTCACATGTTCTCAAATCCTTCAAAGCACCAGGCACTCTGATCCTCACTGAGCAAAGCTCCAACACATGTTGAACGAAATGTAAAAATTGTTTGCTAGCTAGCTGAGGTTTAGACTGTGAAGGAGTCAGCTCCAAAGGCTCCACTGTAATGATAGAGTTTCTTTTTGAGGTCCAGCTATGAAAACCCACCAAAAAATCCTGGTAACCAGATGGAGTATTCTGCAAAGCGGTCAGAAGCGACCCAGAGCTGAGACCTCATTTTCCAAGTGACATAAACCACAGATGCTGATTACTTTTTTAACTAACTCAAACATCTGTATTCTTGCTTCAGGGAACAAAGCATCAGGCTCATTTATTTGGATTGAAACCTTTCACAACATATCATATTCATGTCGTAGCTGTAAACAACGCCGGGCAGGTTTCGAGCCCCTGGACATCTGTGCGCACGTTGGAAGCTTCGCCCAGTGGCCTCAGCAACTTCACTGTGGAAAAGAAGGAAAATGGCAGGGCTCTGCTGCTAAAATGGTCAGAGCCCTCCCAACCCAATGGTGTGATTAAGGTAATCTTCATCTTGACAGTTCACTTGGTCAAAAATGAGAAAGGAAATGCTGAATATCAAATTAAAATATTTTTGCTGAAAAGGACTCCATCAAATGCATTATACTTTAAAATAAGACAGAAGCTCTATGTAAGCACGAAGCACTCTGTGAGTGCTTCCTGCTTGTTGTTATATTAAAATGAGTATTAACATTCCTGTGCTACACCATAATTGTAAATGTTCATTTACAGTGAACTGAATTGTTCATTTAATGCATAGAAAGCTGTTCCTGAAAGCTCATAATCTTACCTGGCTTACATTAGACATCGCCAAACTGTGTTTCTAGAAAATCTGGGTTTGGCAGAATGTTGTTCTGAAATTTGGGGCTTCTATTAGCTTGATGGTTTCTACTGATTGTAAATCTTTACCTGCCAGGTTTGCAACTAAAGGGGGGGGTTTATTTGGATTTTTTTCTTAAGTGTTTTTCACTAGAGTTAGTCTGTGAGAGGCTTTGTCCCAGCCCATGAAAGACTCACAATGAAACTTGATAGCAAACAAATATAATAAAAACCATCCCTAAGTGATTTATTACCGCCTTAAAAATGAAAAAAAATTATGAAAATTGGATCAAAATATTCCTTTTGTATCAATGATCTGTTTGTGTGGTGATTGCTACCAGTAAGAAAGTAAGTCTGAATCATTGGTTAATAGTCCTTACCTTGTTGCAAAGCTTCATGTGTCTCATCTACTGGTTATTGACAAAAATTGTTGATTTTTTTTTTTTTTTTCCCCTTTTATCCTGGCTTCTGTCCTTTCTTCCCTCCCTACCTTTTCTTTCTTTCTGTCTTTTTTTCTCTTTCTTCCCCAGACCTACAATATTTTCAGCGATGACAACCTGGAGTACAGTGGTTTATCTCGCCAGTTCCTCTTCAGGCGCCTTGAGCCGTACACTCTCTATACCCTGGTACTGGAAGCTTGCAATGCGGCAGGCTGCACTCGTTCTCCACCCCAGCCAGTCCGAACAGATGAAGCACCCCCAGTGTCTCAGATGGCACCTGTAATCCAGGCAGTGAACGCTACCAACGTTCAACTGAGCTGGTTGCAGCCAATTAATCCAAATGGAAAAATAATTCGCTATGAAGTTATTCACAGATGCACAAAAGAAAACGCTGCAGGGTACAGAGCAACAACAGAAGACGAGAAAATTGTTTTCACGGAATATAACACTGAAAGTAATACGTTCGCATATAATGACAAGGGTTTACAGCCATGGACAAGGTACGAATATAAAATACGCACCTGGAATGCAGCAGGCTACACTGACAGCTCCTGGACAGTGGCAAAGACAAGTCAAACTGCCCCAAAAGGTCTCGCTGTCCCCAGGTTATCCCTGGTGTCAGTTAATCCTCGTAAAGTGCTCATCTCATGGGCCGCCCCGGCACAGCCCAATGGTGTTCTTCAGTCATACAGGCTGCTAAAGAATGATGTCCTCTATCCTTTCAGCTTCGACGCTGCAACTTTCAACTATACAGATGAAGACTTACTGCCCTATTCAATGTACAGTTATGCGATAGTTGCCTGTACGATGGGAGGCTGCTCCACCAGTGAACCAGCTACTATACAGACGCCAGAAGCAGCTCCTGCCTTAGTGGATCCACCATCTCTGCAGGCCATCAGTGCCACTCAAATTAATGCATCTTGGGCACCTCCTCAAATACAAAATGGAGATATCACAAAGTACATATTGAAATTAAACAATGAAGAGTATTATCCTGGCAAAAGTTTGCAAATGTTGGTTTCTAATCTACAGCCTTACACGCAGTATGATTTTGCATTGGTTTCCTGTACTGCAGGGGGCTGCACATCTAGCATATCCCAGTCAGTGATGACCATGGAGGCCCCACCATTAAATATGGAAGCTCCCAGGCTGCTTGTCATGGGCTCAGAGTCAATTGAAATCGCATGGAAACTTCCAGCTAAGCCCAACGGCAAAATCACAAGCTACGAGCTAAGGAGGGATGGTGCACTTGTTTACTCAGGTCTGGAAACTCGGTATCTTGATTTCACCCTAACGCCAGGCATGGAGTACAGCTATACTGTCACTGCAAATAACAGTCGAGGGAGTGTGACCAGCCCATCAGCTCAGATAAGAACCAACCCTTCTGCTCCATCTGGGATGTTGCCTCCCAGGTTGCAGGCATGGTCCTCAAAGGAGATTTTGGTGGCCTGGGATCCTCCTATCAAAGTAAATGGTGACATTAGAAATTACACAATCTCGATCCACAAGCCTGCTGAAACAGGAAAGAAAACTGTTGACTTTGATGCATCTCATGTTTCCTTTCTGAGACGGTCGTACATAGTGGCAGAGCTACAGCCCTACAGTAGGTAAGTCTGGAAGACCTCACTTGTTGAATAAATGCAGCAAGGTGGTTCAGTGGGCTGGCAGATAGCTCAACCATCTTGTTTAAACAGATAGTCAGACCCATGGGGTTTTGTTCCCTAACAAGCACATTAAAACCAGGATTTTTTAAAATTTATAGTAACATCAGCTGTATATCATCTTGATGAATTGCATAGTGTTGACTTAGGTTGTAATTAATACAAGGAGTAATTCAACACTCTGCTATGGACTCCAAAAGCTGCAATCTTGTGCTTGTGTATCTTTTGCAAGATGTTTGCACTCAAGAATAAATAGAACTTTAGTTGACATAGTTTGGGACGGGGAGACCAAAGACCTGTTAGCTGGCCCATTCACAGTGTAACTGAGTGAAGATTCATGGCATCACACCAGGAACACACTCACACCCTGGAGTTGAAAATAAGCGCCTTGTGTTTAAGTAAAAACTAAAACTTAAGAGAGGGTACCAGACTTCACTACAGAAGAAGAACGCTTGATACTGAAGTAATATCTTCCCCACTAATTCTTGATTATTTACCTGACCTTTTCTCATATATTTGTGTAGGCATAATTTGTATGTGTTACATGGTTGATAACTCTGTCTACTATTTATTTATAACTAATCTAAATCCAAAGAGAGAAGAGTAATAGAGTGAAGAACTATAGCTCTCAAATGGTATCCAAATCATCTCCTACAATGAATCATCATTTTGATTCATATCATCAAAACCAAAATGATTTTGATCCCTTGACCCTGCAGATGTTAACTCTGCTCTCAAAAAAGAATAACAAATGAAAACCCAGAAGACAGTGTTCTTCCTTTTTGCTACACAAGGCACAGCATATAATCTGTGTTCATACAAATTGTTTTCTTATTCAAAAAGCCAAAGACCAAGAGAAACTAAGAAATCCCCCAGATTTCATGCACAGTCTATATTTCCATTTGCAGTGTTTTAATCACTTTGTTCCTGATTTGCGTTCCCAAAGGTATGAAGTCCAGCTCCAAGCTTGCACAGAGCTGGGTTGTGCCTCCAGTGAGTGGGCATCGGTACAGACGCTGGAGTCACCCCCGGCAGCGCAGCCTGCCCCTCTCATAGAAATGCAAACAACGAACAGGGGCTTCCAGTCGACTTCTTCCATCCTGTGGACTGGCCCACAACAGCCAAATGGGAAGATTTTATACTATGAACTTTACAGAAGGCGAACAACTCCAGCCCACGTAAATTTAGACATTGCGCTTGTTTACAATGGTTCTTCAACCTCCTTCAAAGATGACAAGCTGCTGCCTTACACGGAATATGAATACCAGGTGGGAACTGAAGCCATTTAACATCTCTGATTATGATTTCAGTAAACCTTGAGAACCTTACTTTACACTTACAGCTAACATACACATCTCATTTCTAATGTTAATAGTATTGTCATACCTGAATGATTATTGTTATTTTGTTTTAAATAGTTGAGAAGCTGAAAATAATTTTGCACAAGCAATACATTCATTCAGCATTCACTTTTCTTTAGCTTAATTGTGAGTATTGCCTGTATTTCTTGTATGTTAAATGTTTGTGTACCCTCCAGAGCTTTTACAAGCTAATGTTACGTGAGTAGTGTGACATTCTAGTTCTTAAAAGGCAGCTTCATTTCATTAGTTTTTCTTTCTTTTTCCATCCTCCCCCAATCTATTATGAATTAATTTTTACTTTGTGATCTTAAAATAGTTTACATCGAGAGGGACTGGGGTTGTTTTCTCTTTAAATTAGACATTAGGATCACAAGCAGTTTTTGTGGGTGGTTCGAAAGTGAATTTACTGTTGATGGTTGGTGTTACTTCTTATGCACATAGGTGTTTTTACTATTGTACTTCTTATGAGGCTAAGATAAATCAAGGAGACTAGCTCTGCCATTCTTCCACCTGTAATTGTTTTCTGTGTTGAAGTTACAAGTTTTAGCATCATTTTATCATACAGTACTAGTGATAATGTAGGGCTTTACTTGATTTCAGTCTATGAACTAAGAACTCTGCCATTTATAACCATCTGAAATTTTTCCCAAGTTTTTATATGAATTAGTGGAGTTTAGACCCTCACCAAAAAAAACAGCCTTGAATTTGTTGTTTCTAAAAGTAAGCAGATGTAGTATTGTAGCAGGATGAGGTTGATTTTTGAATATGATGTTGTCTACGAATAGGCACACTTGTTTGCCACTGAACAGGATAACAGTATGCCTCACTACTGATTCTGAATGCAATATTTGTACACGTGATATATCTTGAAGATGAGCTTGGCAATGCTCAGAAGTCTTTACTTTTTTCCTAAAAAATAAAAATAAAAAAATAAGATTATTGAAGCATGGATTTTTTTTTATATATATATATGAAACACAGTACATTCCGCCTCTTGAGCTCCTGCAAGGTGATGGTAATCTTTCTTTTACAGGCTCATTTGCTTTATAGGATCACGAGATAATTCAGGTTGGAAGGGCTCTCAGGAGACCATCCAGTCCAACTTCCTGCTCAAAGCAGTCAGTTAAGAGGCCAGATGAGGTTAGGCAGGGCTTTACCCAGGTGCATCTTGAAAACCTCCAGGGAAGAAGATTGTATAACCTCTTGGGGCAGTCTGCTCCACTGCTTAACTGTCTTCACTGTGAAAAAAATTTTTTACTACATTCAGTCTCATCCTCTTTTGCTTGAACTTATACCTGTTTTCTCTTGCCCTCTCCCACCACATACCATTGTGAGGAACCTGGACCCACCTCTTGCTAGCCTGTGGATACTGGGGGACTGCAATCAGATCCCTCCAAAGCCATCCTCTCCAGGCTGAACAAGACCCAGTCCTACAGCTTCTCCTTATAGGCCAAGTTCTCCAAGCCCATGATTACCTTGATGGCCCTCGAAACTGAACTTGCTCCAATTTATCAATATATTTCTTGTATTTGGGGGCCAAAACGGAACAAATGCATGTAATCACTTCCTTTAATTGTCTGGCTGTGCTCCTGTTAAACAGATAAAGATGCTGTTGGCCATCTTTGCTGCCAGATTACACTGCTGGCTTATGTTCAGCTTTCTATTTACTAAGAACTCTATGTACTTACCAGCAGAGGTGCTCCCTAGCTGGTCAGTTTCTACCCTGTTATGCTGCAAGGAGTTATTCCTTTCTAGGAGCAAGACTTCACATTTGTCTTGCTGAAATTTGTAAAGCTCCTGATGTCCCATTCCTCTATGCCCTTCTGAATGGTAGACCTACCCTTCGACATATCATCTGGTTCACTCCAGTTTGCTGTCATCCACAGATTTGATGTATGGATCAGGTTCTTTGGCAGCTCTGCTCCACTGCTACTGTTGTGTTCTTTTTGGTAGCCAGAAACCATGAAGAATTAAATCTAAAAAGTTACTTTATCACATTGGTCTATCCAGCTGCTATATGTACAGGTGTTGTAGACTCACTGAGTCTTGTAAGTTGGAAGGGACATCCAGAAGCCATCTAGCCTAGCTCCCTCCTTGAAGCAGGTCCAGATAGAGCAGGCTGCTCAGGGCTGTGTCCAGTTGAGTTTTGGATCAAGTTCTCCATCATTGCATCTCCAAGGATGGAGATTGTACAGCCTGTGTGGGAACTCTTTTCCAATTTCTGACTACATATCTCTTACTTTTCTTTGCAGTTAAGTCCCTTGTTTTGACTTGTGTCCCCTGACTCTTGCTCCATTATTGTCAGAGTCCTGGGGCCTGAAGGGAAAAAGGCAGTTCCTTTCTTCATAAATCAGTTCCATCAGCTCTAATTTAGGTAAGAAAAGGATTCTGAAGAGACAAATATAAAACTATTGAAAAGAGAGCCTAGGATGCTACTAGAAAAGTGTAGTCATTGCAGTATTCACAAAGCCTTTCTTCTCTGCTCGACAATCACAAGCCTCTTTTTTCCTTCAGATGTTTCTGGATTGGCAGTATGTCTGTAAATAATAACCAATGTGAAAAGTTAGCTTTGTGCGGAAGGAAATGATGTGTATCTGTGAGCTGGCTGCTTCTTATTGCTGGTTGCAGGTCCATGTTACTTGATTTCCTTTAGTTTCTTAATGATGTCTTCTTGAACCTAGCAGAACAGTAGCTGCTACAATAATACTTTCCAAAGCAAAAATGATAATTACTCAAAGCCTGAAAATTTATTGCTCTTTAAATACACTAGAGTGTATTTTCCAGTTGTCACTTCTCTTGTGATGAGAGCTGTTAAGCCTTTCCTGGAAACAGGATGCTTTAGGGTGAACCGTTTGTGGTTTAAGTCCTATTATGTACAAATATTAAGATTTCCCTTTCTTTCTCCCAGCTTTCCTTTAATGCCTGTGTAGGGCCCATCAGTTGGCCACAACCGTGTGAAGCCTGCTCTCCGTTTACTGTAGTTTCTTATAGCAGAACTATTGTTGGACCAGATCTCCTTGCTACTTTGGACAGGATCTGTGAAGAATGTGAGTTCAAGTGCATATGGGGCACCTGAGTAGGTAGCAAGCAATGTAGCAGACCTAAGCCCTACTTATTAGTTAGGAATCTTTCTTAGATAAAAGATTTCCCAAGTTAGAAATTGTAGACATTGATTGTAAGATATTCTCAGTTGCACCAACTTTCAATTATCTCAGTCAGAAGCTGTTTTTTGGGAAGTTGATACCACAGAGACTTTCTTTAGTCAAAGTTCTTAATGATCTATCAGTGACAGATAACAAAGAAAACCTCTTGACCAGAATCCTGTGGTTTACCGTGCTGTATTCAAGACTTTGCTTTTTATCTCAGTTCTACTCCATGACCGCGCTGAGCTGCTGCCTGGGACACTAAATCATTTTTGGGTTTGTTTTTTTTTTTTTTTTCACTGGTGGCCATATATTTCAGCATGAGAGGTTTTTGCATGCACGTGTTTGTCTTCTGCTTATGTCACTTGCAGCAGTCCTCTGGGATCTATTCTGAGCCCCTCCATTGTTGACAATTTATATCTTGCCTGTGAGACAAGTTATTCATAAGTATAGGGCTTGGCTTTTGCTATTATGCTGATGAAACCCAGATTTATATTTCACTTAAACTGGATATTGATTCTGCTGTCTCTGCATTTGAGGCTTGTTTGCTGGACATAAAAATTTAAATGCAACTGAATTTCCTCCAGCAGAATGCAGATAAAATCAAAGTGCTGTGATGGGACTCTCTCCAGCATTTTTGGAGGTGCTGAGATTTAGTTCAATGAACCCTGACAGCTTCTTTGGATCTGAAGTCAAGATTTTGGAGTTTGGTTTGGGTTTTTTTTCTGCTGGAAACTTCAGCTGAATATTTAGGACTTGTAAGACTAGCTGCAAAAGGTGCATCTTCAGAAATGATGAAGTGACATTAGAAGCTCATGCTGGTCAAAGGGATTATGCCCCTTAAATGCTTAGGTCACTATTGTTCAAGGAAGCACTTTTCTTCTTTAAGGGCCAAATCTGCATAAGCATATTAGCATCTGCTGGGTTTCAGTGGGTTTTCAAGAGGCATTAAGGTGCCTACTGTTCCTTACTCAGGAAAAATTACTTAGATCTTTGAAATTCCCTCTTTTGGTCTATTCATACATTTAAATATTTTCATTTTCTAAAGCATCCGACCTTTTAGGTAATTGCTGGAATGCTGCCTGAGATCTTCAGCTGTGTTAAACAGATGGAATTGCTTGATCTTCTGAAAAAAAACCCTTATCTTAAACAAGCTTTATAACTCATGAGGTCTAATGAGTTTGCAAGTGTAATCTTTTTGTTCCTGGAATATTGCTGAAACCATGTAGGCCCTTCTCAGGAATTATTGAGGATTGTGTGCAATATTGCCATATAGCAACTCATAGAGTCAGACCTGTTTTTCTCAGCTAAGGGAAGGCCCTTTTGAACAGAAACTCATGACATTTAGTGCTATTCTGCAAAGCCGAGCTGTCAGAGTATGGTGTGATTTCCATGCAAGTGCAATGTCACTCCTCCGCAATTGTGCTTAATTCTGTACTTAAGACTGCTTCTTTCGGTTAATGGCTTAATGACTTCCTGGTTTAGGACACATCCTTATTTCCATTTGGCCGGCAAGGAATAAGTAAAAGACAGAAAAGTAGAATTTCCCCTTTTTCAGAAAGTTTTATGGCTATCTGCAGAGGTTTGTTCTCCAGGAGAACTATCCAGTGCACCAAGCCAGAGTCTGCAGCGCTGAAGCTGCCTGCCTCCGACCGCTGCGGGAGGCACAGCATCCCTCTTGCTTGTGAATTGTGCTTGTCACACTCCAGTTACTGCAGCCCAGTGAAGGGTCTAGGAAATATCCCAAGATATACCAGCAGAAATATATTTCAGGTCCTTCAACTCAGACTCTCGAAGAGAAAACAAATAATATTCTGACTTTGAAGAGATAAAGAGAAAAAAATGAGTGCAAAGTCATGACAATTAAGGAAGGACCAACTACATGGAATGAAGAATATGTCAGCCTTCTTGGTCACTTTTCAGAGATGACAAGAATGACACTTGGTTTACCAGCTTGTCTATCAAATTGTTGGCTGAGCTCCAGTTTGTGCTGTTTAGTTACTGCCAAATAGCTCAGTGACTTCTGCAGCTTAAAATAGGGTGAAACTGGTTTTCTGACTGGCCAGTGATGGATAGTCACCCATTTGTAATATCCCTTATATCTGGCTCCTTTTCATCGTTTTAATTCACCGTTTCTTCCTGCCTCCCGGACAGAAAGATGCACTACAAAGTAGTGACATAAAATAAAACATAGTTCTTTCTTGCACTCCCTGCTTGTTACACCCTCTTCATTTTGTTTGGAAGAGTGTTTTTTCTTCCAAGGTTCATTATGCTCCCTGCTTCCAAGTAGAGTTTCTTATACTACACCTGCATTAGGCTATCGAGCTTGACCTCAGCTTCTGAAAAGTAAAACAGACATAACTATATTGTTTCACTGATGTAATGGCAATACCTACTCTAAATGATAAGAGGGCTGGAGCACCTTTCCTATGAGGACAGGCTGAAAGAGTTGGGGCTGTTCAGCCTGGAGAAGAGGAGGCTCCGGGGTGACCTTATAGCGGTCTTCCAGTACCTCAAGGGGGCCTACAAGAAAGATGGGGAGAGGCTGTTCAGGAGGGCCTGTTGTGATAGGACAAGGAGTAATGGTTTTAAAATAGAGGGAGGTAGATTCAGATTGGATATTAGGAAAAAATTTTTTACCATGAGAGTTGTAGAACACTGGAACAGGTTGCCCAGAGAGGTGGTGAATGCTCCATCCCTGGAGATGTTCAAGGCCAGGTTGGACGAGGCCCTGAGCAACCTGATCTAGTTGGAGATATCCCTGTTCCTTGCAGGGGGGTTGGACTAGATGACCTTTGAAGGTCCCTTCCAGCCCTAACCATTCTATGATTCTATAAATACCCTTTTGCAGAACGAGATGCTTCCTTTCCCCTGGTAGCAGGTACACAGTAGGGAGAAGGGCCATTTGAAACCACATGATTTCTTTCATTAAGCCCCACTTCAGGCACTATGTTTCTGTCATCAACACCATCCCAAATTCAGGTGTGTGAACAGCGCATTGATGCAACAAATGTTGATTTTTGTTCATTAAACTAAATACAAATATTAGACTGGATATGCTGGCTTCCAAAATTACCAGTGAGACTGTTACAGAACCACTCTTGCAAGACCCTTCTCTGTAAATTGTGATTCTGACATATTCAACACCATGGCAAGCTATCCTTTAAAAAGACATTAGTGTGAGTACCAGGGGAAAATATACTCCAGGGCTGTAGATGACTTGATATGATTTCCTTGATTGTATCTTTTTATTTATGAGGCATAATTTATGACTGCTGAAAAGCAAACTAAAATGAGTGATGACTAACTACAGCCAAAGTAATAAATCAGAAGCGGAGAAAGAAGTGGTGATTTTGATCGAATCTATTGAATTAGCTGTTGCCCTTAGCCATTACAGGTATTGGAAAGACCTTTTAATATCTGCTTATCTCTCTCATGGGAACTTGGTAACTATCTCATTATATACCCATAGGAAACAAATTATTTAATTTTCTACCTTTTAGAGTTGAACCTATTTACATCTCTCATTAATTACTGGTGTTATACTATGTTATATGAAATGAGCTTCCTTTAGAATTTGGTAATTTTGTTTAAGTCCCAAAGTGCTTGCCTGTTGTCTTTCCCTTCCCCAGAATGGGTTTAGTGCTTTTATTGTTAGCATTTGAACAGTGGAGATGAATAGCAATGCTAAGAGGCTCAAATTATCACAGTGCTAGAAGCTTGGACCTAAAATCCATCCCATTATATGTTTATGGCCTCCCTAAGGATGCTAACTGAATGTTGAAGAGGAAAAGTATGGATCTGAGGATGGTCAATCAGAAAGCACACATTTGTTTACTACCTTTTTGTACCCCTGGTCATGAGTGGACACTATACTTTCTTTCCCTTCTTTCCCTTGCCTTTTCTCTGTCCCCTGTAGATTGCCACCACTTTTGAAACTTTCTACTTTGCTAATATCTGCCTGACACTGCGGTGCCCAGATGTGGATACATTATCCTAAAACTGAATGCTAGATTAGGTAGAGAAGCTTTGTGATCTGAGCTGAGCTGATGTTGTATAAGTAGCTCCAAATTACCCAGGCTGCACACTGGTTGGTTCTGGTGAGAAGAGAGACTTGTGAAGAGTGCTGCAACCGATGACAAGAGAGAGCTGCCCTGATTTTCTCTAATTTTAAACAGCCAAGATTCTGGTCTCTTCACTTTTCTTGCAGACTGCTGTTCAAACACCACTAAAAATAGGGTGCTGTGTTTCTGAACTTACTGATGTCATATCTTATATACCCCTAAAATGTCTTGCTATCTTGGAAAAGAATTATACTGTGAAAACTCTGTTTATGTAAGTGTAGAGTTAGAAATTAAACAAATCTGAATCCAGAAATCCAAAGCAAAGTCTCATAGTAGTGCTATGTCTTTGCAACCTCCATGAAACAACTCTAGGAGAAGAGTGGTGCGAACTCCTCTGTTACCATTTGTCTCTCCTGGCATGCACCTAGTGCCAGCATTGAATCCTTTTTGGAAAGGCCAGCAGTCACAAGCTTAGCTACCTTTAACTGAAATTCTTCACTCCTCCAAATATATGGTCTCCGGAGAGGTTTTCCCCCTCTCTCTCTCTCTGGCCCCACTTCGAAGTGCAGTCTGGGCCAGGGGCCAGCAGATTGATAAAAACATTTTAAATGGTAACCTGTGTAGCTGATTTCAGAGCCCTCTCCTGGCTTTTTTGAGACAGTGCAGCCATTTAGCAGCTGCACATCTTTTGGCAGGGTGCTGAGCCATGCACCATGATGTCAGACTTGATGCTTTTGGAGGCAGTATATTCAGAAAGTCAAGTTATAAGCAACTTCTGTTGGCTCTCTGCTGTCTGTAGTTTACCATTCAATACATCCCTGAGATGTGATTGCTTCCCGTTTGCCCCATGTTCCTGTGTGCTCTTTTATAATCTTCTGACATTATAAGCCGCAGGTAATACTGCTGCCTATTAAGCTCTTTACATTTCTATACGAATGCAGTTAAATATTTTTTGGTGCTGATCATATTGCAATTTAGAAGGAATTTTTCTGAGCCCAGAAAGCTTTTTAGAAAAGTCTAAATCATGAAATTTCAGTTTAATCACGCTAGCCAGGCAACAGCTTTCATCTGTGACCATTTTGTGGCGGCTTTTAGAGGAGGCATGACCAAACCTCTGATTTTAACAGGTACTCCTCATTTTAGCTTGTGTTGCCATGCTGTCCCATTTCTTCACGCAAAGAAGTGGCTAAACATCAGTGTTTCCATCTACAGTCAGTTCTGGGCACTTACTGCTCCGAGTCTCCAAACACTGACCAGGATTTACTTGGACAGCAATTCTCAGAGTGAAATATTTTTATACCCATCCATCTTTTTACAGATGGTTGAGCAGAAGCAGAGGGAGTTAAGGGAATCCAGCTTAGGTCAGTGTAAATCCAGAATTTAGATCCTCAGAAGTTCTGTTTAGCTGTCACAGCTGTCTCAGAAGCTGGCATTAGATTTTCACAGACACCTAGAGGTTTTCTGCTGAGAACATGTCTTGGCAGAGCTGACTAGCTGGTATCGGTCTAGAAAGCACACTCAGAGCATGCCTGTCCGTCAGGCCCACACACATACGGCCATGACCTCGGCCTTTTTTCAAGAGAGATGGTCATGTGGTGCCTGAGAGATGGACCACAACGTCACCTCCGCCCCACCTCTCTGGGAAAGGGCTAGGCTGGGGAACCATGTCTGCTCCCGCTTGCTTATGCTCTGCCCAGTCAACTTTGATTTCATTGTGTTCATGCAAAGTGAAACGGCCTTGGAGGGAGCACCCCAAGTACAAAGATGGGTCATCCCCTTCAGCATTCCCACTCTGTAGCCTGCCTCCATTGACACAAGTGATTGAACCTAAATTACCTGCCTCCTGGAGGTGTCCTTTAACCGCTTAGCTGTAGTATGACAGAGGATGAGTGTCCCCTTTTCCCTTGTCCTAAGACAGTGTTTTGAAAGGAAGAGCCCTTGTCTGAAGTAAGGCTTGTTTTCTGAAAGATGAGACATAAGGACCTATGATAGGAGAGGGATTGACGGAGGAAGGTTTCTCCATCCAACCCTAAGTGAGGCATCTGCTTGCCAAGAGAGTCGCACCCTCTCTCCTCCAGAATTCCCAGGGGGTCTCATTCCAAGGCCAAATTCCTGTGCTACACAGGAAGCCTCTGTTCCTAACTCTTCACCTTCAGTTTTGCTGTGGGCAGCTTGCTTGGCAGGTCAGGTCCAACTGTTACGCTCTGTGCTCATTAAGGCCACAGCCTGGATATAACTGGAGCTTTTGAGTTCAGGTCAGTGCTGAGTCGATGCCAGTGGCACACTCAGAGCTGCTCTTTCCGTATGTGGTTTATTCTTTCCACAAAGAAATACGACCCTTGAAATGAATGACGGTAGGCAAATCTTTGTAGCAGCTGGAACTGAACAGAGATAGAGGGTTTGACCTACTGCGGTAAAGTGAACAGAGTTTGGCTTTATGAAAAGTTCACAACAGAGATATATTACTGATTTCACTGAAAATGAAAGTGCTTTGGCTGAGCTTTTTATCGTAGGGCATCATCTGTACTTATGCAGTGTTTCACTGGATGGTGCTATATGTTACTGATGGAATCAGGGTTTGTAATTGGCAGAACCACAGCCTTCAAAGCCACTGTGGTGGTTTTTGGCCTTTTTCCTTCCGCAGGCTCCTTGTGAATTGTCCTGTGGTCTTGGAACTTAATATTGCAAGCTGGAAGGACTCCAGGCTCAGTTTTGAAGACCTCTTATTTCTAAACCTCCTATTTTTTTTTAAGGCATAGTCCCACCACCCACTTCCCCAGGACCTCTGCCCAGAGTAGATCACATAAGAACGTGTTTTACTGTAGTTAGAACAGCTCGACATGAAAGCTTACTAAGGAATACTTATACTAAAAATCGCTCAGACAGTCCTCTTGTATTGCCATTTAGATCTATCATTCTGATTGATCACTATGTGGTTGGCTAATATTGAGCCTAATTTAACCCTATATGCTCATGCATCCATCTATTCTGTCTATTGTACCTGACATTCTACAAATTACTTACTCATGCAAATGACGACCTAAGGCAACCTTTTATGATATTCGCGTTTAATTATACAAATGGTTTTTGATAAATAAGATTATACATCCTTCCATATGTTTATTCACTCCTTGATGAAAGCAAAATTTAATTTTCATGCAGATTTGTTGGAGAGTGTGTTTAATAAGTGCTGAGTTTTATGTAGTCTGCAGATCACTCTGGTTTTGGGAAGCTGACAGAATCAGTAGGCATAGTTCATAGAGACATGTGGTTTTTAATCAGGCCTAATTCAAGCTGCTAAATTTTGAAATCTTGGAACTGAAGCTATTGCCTTTGTGCTCATGCAATAAAGCAAATGTTGTGAAAATAAATGAGAGACGCTGACTTAACTATACATTTTAATGGCCTTTATTTATATTATGGGTTACTGAAAATGTTACCAAACAACTGATACATTAATATTTTTAAGAGAGAAACGTTCCTCTAAAACTTTCCAGTTTAAAAGAGTAACTAGAGTTTGACTTGTGCCATTCAGTCAAGGTGAACACAACTTAAGTGTCACAAAGTGCCAGGCTGAATTCATTGGGGCTGCTTGCACACATGAAGGATGTGTGCAAGGGAGAAATTGTCAGGATGAGATATCAGTATATTTGGTCAGGTGTCTTTGAAAACGTTATCCCTGTTGATCACATCTTCTCAAGCAGTTCTATTTGCATGGTATGACACAGACAGTGGTGGGAATTCAGAGTTTGGGGATCGGATATGAAGATGACGCACGAACACACGCTGCCTGAGATATGAAATCTGCTTCTTTTCCCTACATGTAGCAGTGCAAAATATTCCACCCTTCTGTTAGAAAGTCACTGAGTCAACACAGGTGCCGGATGGCAGTCAAAGGACATTTTGCACGGGTCCCCTTGCGCTGCGTTTTCCTCAGCGTCGGCGCAGCTGCGGAGGCATCCCTGGCTAACCATGGATGGTTTGTAGGAGTGAGTCCCTCACTAACAGTTTCTCTGCTTTTGTATTGAAGGTGTGGTCAGTAAACTCAGCGGGCCGGACGCCGAGCAGCTGGTCCCGCTGCCGGACTGGCCCTGCCCCTCCTGAGGGACTGGGAGCTCCCCTCTTCGACATGGTGGCATCTACAGTGGCTGTGGTGAACATCAGGCCCCCTCTTAAGCCAAATGGGTTGGTCAGTATCTACAGACTGTTTTCTAATGATACCAGAGGGACTGATGTGGTGGTGAGTAGTGTCAGCACTGTTTCTGCACTTCCATTTGAGCTTGTATTTTCTAGTTTTAACAATTTTGTTCTTACAAGCTGCTACTGTTGGTTACAGACTGTCTTCCTCTCCTACACGCCCATTGTTAATTGCTCTGCAATGCTCTCTTCTGGCCAAAGTGCCATGAGTGCTTTCACTCATCTAAATGTGCTTCTCAAGGAGCTAACCTCATCATTAAACACCTCTGAGATGGTGATGTGCTGTGACAATGTGATGGGAACCAGAAATACTGCTCAGGGGTGGCTAACCATCCAAACTAAACACTTCCAGACAGGTCTCACTAGTCCAAACAGTGCAGGTGGAAACTGCAGTCATTAGGAAATGATTGTGCGCTTTGGATAGCCTATGGATTTGAAGTTCAATAGAAAGTGCTGTGTTTGAGCTTCCCTTAAAATCTTTCTTGTTGGTAAGAAGTATTTCATGGTAAAGCACTGAAGAATAGTGCAAGTAGCCAAGCAACTTCCTCTGTTTGTGGGGAAAGGTTAGGGCTGCGGAGAGTGCCTGAAACAGTTACCACTAATCAGTGCAAAATACTTGAATACTTTTTTTCTGTAACACTATCTATTTGATTTTTACTAGTAGGTAAATATTTGTATGAGATTTTTTCCCTTATCCCTTCTTGCTCATCTTGGAAGTGCTAGGAACACCTTCCCAGGTCATCAATCCTGTCCATGAGCTTAAGCTGCCTACTGATTGCACATTACACATTTATTCCTTCCAGTGCAATTGGCTGTGTTTGTGTCTTATTCAGCCAGTTCATCTCGTTGATGCCTGCATGGCCCTCCATTTCCATCCCCTCAGACTTGCCATGCTGCTGGCTTGTCTCTGACTCTGGCATCAAGAAGTACCAAGTGCTTTCCATTGCCTGCCTGACTCTGTATTTCCTGTTTTTTTGCTGCTCTCTGCTAAATCACATGCTGCCAAATAGGAGCAGATGTTGCCCCTCGTTGGTGTTTTCTACATATTTTTATTTCCTTGGCTTAAGAAACTATACCTGCAAATCACTACAGCAAGGAGGTGAAGCGGCAGTTCCCATGAGCAGTTTTCAGAACAAGGGCACCATTTCCTTTGCCAGAACTGCCAAGTCTCCCTTGCTGAGTATAGAAGAGCTTCCTAAAACAGGCTCACCCAGCACCGCAGTGGTCTGAATGCAGAGCAGCATCGTGTTGGCCCTCGACTTAGTGGTACCTACCAGAGAGCACATTCTCCTGTCTGTGAGGAAACTGACCCACCAGACACATTCGTATCACTCTGCCCAATGCTGTCCCCTGTATCCACTTTGAGGAAGCTTGTGAGATACACATGAGTATTTGCTAGCACACTTATCACAGAGCTATTTTCCACATTAATTTTGTTTTGCTACAGTACCACTTATCCTAGAGTTTCTCTTTAAAGTTTTTCCTGTTTCTCTGATCCTGACAATGACATTTGCGAGTTGACAGACAGTGGTCACGACTCAACTCAAGACGTCTGTGAGGCCACTGATGGCATGGTCTTTTCCTTTGAACAGTGCCCTTTAACTTCATAATGGGAGAAAAATGAATGCAGAGTTCCTAGTACACAACAGCTGCATTAATGTCAGATTTAAAGGACATGCAGAACCTCATGCCTGTCTTCTACTGAAGTTAATTGACCTCCGTAACTCTTATTTAGTACTTGTGGTACTTGAAGCTGTGACAAGTTTCCTCTTAATTTTTATAGCTGTCGGAAGGGACTGCGACTCAGCAGACAATACATGGGCTAAAACCTTTTACCACATACTCCATTGGTGTGGAGGCCTGCACCTGCTTCAACTGTTGCAGCAAAGGACCCATGGCCCAAATCACCACGCAGCCGGCTCCACCCTCGGAGCAGCCCCCACCACAGATTCGTACTGTGACCTCCAGGAACGCCTCTTTCCAGTGGAGCGCCCCTCAGTCACCCAACGGCATTGTCACCAGGTAGGAACTGCCACCCAAATGAACGTGGCCACCTCAGCTCGGGACTTGAGCTGGAATCACAGAGCTGACAGCGAGCACTGGACGGTTGTGGTAGCCATGCTCCTTCTTTCCACTGTCCTGGTGATATTCCGTATGGCCTAAATATCATCTGGGAGGTGTTTACACACAACAGTTGCTTTTCTCCTGAGCAGGGTATTGGGGAGGATGAAGAGGGGGAGATGAAGGTGGGGAGGATGAGTTGTGAGTGGAGGTAGTTGCCTGACAGCTGTGGTTGTGCAGCCAAAAAGTTGTGAGATCAACTGGCAACAAGGAGGCAGCTGCATCTTGTAGTTGCTGAGGCAAATCCTGATTTGCAAAAGTGAGCAGCAACGTAACAGGCATCAACAGTTTCATTGTGAGCACAACTAACAACCACGGTTACTTGTAGACATCTTACAGTTCGGGTCAAAGTCTCCAAGGGAAAAGCTGGAATCAGGTCCATTCTCTTCTCTGGTAGCCAGACATACAGCAATTAGGATGAAATGTAAAGTTGACTGTTGAGCTATTAAGGCTCTTGATCAATCAAAATCTCAACTGTTTTCTCAGCTATGAGCTCCATGTGTATATGGCTTGTCCCCTGAACCTACAGCCAGCAGTGAAGGCTTGCAGTCCTGGCCCAACTGAGGTGAAGTATACAGGAAAAGGCCAGAGTGCCAACGTGTCCAACCTGGAGCCTTACACGACTTACAACCTACGAGTCGTGTCTTACAACTCTGTTGGCAGCAGCGCCTCCGAATGGATTGGTTTCACTACAGAAAAGGAGCGTGAGTATGAGAAATGATTCTCTGATCAGCAATGCCTGCTTCTGATGCATGGGTCTGCATAGGGCCAAATGACTTCTCTACCTCTGTGAAAGATGATGTCCCCAGAAACTTGCTCTTCCATGTCCCCGGTCACTGTGCTTCTGCTGCCCATTCATTGAAATTCTACTCTGGGGCTTGACTGCTCATTCCTTCCGAAATATTTCTTTGCTCATCATCTGAGATCACATCCTCTATCTCAGGAGTGTGGAAACCTTTTATTTTACTGAAAATGGGCAGCAAAGCTGCAGAACATAAAATGTTCAAGTATTACCAGAAGGATGATGTGTAGTAATAAATACATTGCCATAAATAATCCCTGGGAAAAGTGAAGATCTTGAAAGAGGTCTGGTGATTCTTTTCAGGAACAATCTTACTGTCCTAATTTGTGCCACACTTCTGCCAAGGCTCATGAGAGTTTTCCTTGGATGTCATCTGAATGATTGGATCCTTGTTGACACCGAAGTAAGAATTTGTTGCTATGTATCTAACCACCACAGACAGTACTTTAAGGCTATGTGGTGGTCTGCATGGAAATTAAACATGCAAGACTTGTGCCTACAGTCAGAATAGATTTTACCATCAAAACTGAATTTGTAGTAGTCTAACATCAGCTTTTCTTAAAAAAGATCTATAGTGCTATAGCCAGAGTCATTCCATAACAGATGAGATGGGCATTTCACCTCAGCCTGCCAGGTCAGGACAAAGAGAATGTTCTGGTTTTATCTCATAGTCTTGTGTCAGTATTTCAGAATTACCTTTCTAGCAGTACCTTTTGTATCACGTAGTAATTACTAAAAACGTGTCTGCTACATCCTTAGCTGAAAATTTCAGGTGGAACAGCCACAGATTTTCTTTAATGTCACCACTGAAAAAAGAAAAAGGTCTTTATCTCTAAAGGTATGTTTTATTAAATTGCAGACTAAAAGGCTGTAACATGATAACAAACCTTTAAATGAAAATTCATAAGGAACTGATGAGACATACAAAACAAAAGGGTTTCAAAGCAATTTTTAAACTCCCGACCACTGGATTGCAGCCCTCTTCTTTCTATGTTCCTTTTCTTACCTTGCTGACCTCTTCATGCCATGTCTCCTGAGTCACTCTGAATGTCTCCTTCTTGCCCAGAAGGCTTGCTTTACTGAGAGTGGGCAATTAGTAGCAAAGTGCAGCTGGACAAGCAGCTTTCTTATGAACAAAACAGCATATACTGGGCACATGGCTTAATGGCAAAGCCACCAGAAAGAACCACCTCAAACATAAAAAATGAAGTCTTTTGTCAGCAAGCTGTTGAGCCCAACTGGTGAACTCTTCCTCCCCAGAGTTCTGGGTTTCTTTTCTCTCTGCCTGCCATCTGCTCTTCCTTTTTTGAAACCCCATGTGTTTGTGTTTGTGCATGTGTTAAAAGATACTCTTGGGCGATTCCTTGGGGCTTGCAAAAAAGTCTTCTTCATAGGAGTGCGGTTCCCACAGCCCAGCATGCTGCAGTTGAACTTGCACGGCCTCCTGTGTCTCCCTGTTCCCCGCTTTAAGCTGGAATTTAATTTATACAGTTTTAGTGTCTGTGCCACACACATAAAGGCAAAGGAAGGGAGTTCTAGGTCTTTATTTTGAAGATCTGAGGTATTTCTGCTTTCTCAGTGTAGAGGCTGGCATGCTACCGCAGCTTTCTCTTTTCTGCTTGTACCTTCCCTACTCATACACACGTGTGTGAGAGAGAGAGGGAGCGAATGCGACAGGGAGCTCGTATCACGCAGAGTCTCTTTCTCTGCGCTGCGTAACTCAGTCAGGCCTGTTGGCTAGACATGAGCTCTTTTCTTTCTTTTGCAGCACCTCGGTACATGGCTCCGTTCTCCGTGGTCAGCAATTTATCTACCATCCACATAGACTGGAGTCGCACTTTTGTACTGAACGGCCGCCTGAAGGAGTACGCGTTAACCGAGAGCGGGCAGCGCATCTACAGTGGCTTTGACACTGAGCTGTATTTACCCAGGACATCTGACAAAAGTCAGTTTCAATTTCCTATAGCTTTCTCTTTGTGCTAAATAAATTCTCCTGAGCTAAATTAATGTTACAGTGTGCTAAATTTAAGAAAAACTCTTCATAGCCATCTGAAGCTAAGAGCACAGGAGCGTACTGCGGACACACTGACTTGCATCTTAGCAGATGCTTGAAGCAAAAATCCTTGGAGCTAAGCTTCCTCCTAAACGTTTTACCTGACTGCATGAGGCTGCTCTGGCTCATTGTGAGGGTTGAGCTTTCCTAAATCCTGGAGCTGGGTTGCATTTCCACCCTTCAGGGCTACGCTCTGGGAAATGCATGGAAATCTTCAGAAAAGACTGGAGCCTGATTTTTTTCTTTAAACAAAACTAAGTCAGTAGCTTTTGGAATCTGCCATGTTTTGAAATTTTGTTTCTCTTTCAGAAATTTGTAGTCTTTAAAATAAAAGTGTGCCAATGGAGAGGGGAGAAAAGGAAAAAAAAACAAGAAATAATATTCTCTATTTTTAAGGTGTTGAGGCTTTTGTATTTTAAAGGATTTTGTCATTTGTTTTTTACTTTCCTGCGATGATACTAATGCATTTAATTTTTTTTACTCAAACATTCTTAATATTTTGTTTCAGCCATGAACGGAGTACGAGGGATTTAGAACAAAATTATGAATAAATTGAAAGTTGACAGCTATGTGTCACTGGAAGAGGGAGGATTGAGTGGGAAAGAGTAACGTAATTTGTAGCAATACATAGTGGTGACTACCTGGGATTCGCCATAGTTCGTAGTTTAGAAGTGTAATACCCATGTGTAAGGGATTATGAGGCTCTGATCTGGGACTCGGGGGGGTTATGTACTACGCCTGCCTTGGCTTTTCTCATACCTGGCCACCTCTACTGGTGGACCATGGTGACAAAGCGACACCTACAGAATTTGGTTTCTCCTGCTGACAGTAATTTCTAACCTTTTTGCTCAGCCTTTTTGTTTCAAGTGACCTGTATCACCGATGAAGGGAGTGCCATGACACCGGTCATCAAGTACAGCGCTGGAGATGGAGTTGGTAAATATGTGAAGAAATTACTTACCACCTATTGATTTTATGTGTTTGTGGTAGAAACTTAGTGTGTTGTGCATGCCAGACAGGATGGCATCTCGTTGCAGGATCAGGGGATTCGTTAGTGCCTTTAGGGTATGAGGTATGTAGGTAATATGCCTTTTTTGCCATGGATGGCTTTCTGTTTCTCTACATTATGATCAGTTTTAGATCCTTTCTCCAGATGTGTAATAGTTTTTTCTTTTATTGTCACACAAATATTTTGCTCCAAAACTTAGTGCTTTTTCCTCTTGTATAGAATCTGCTCTCTTCCAGGTTTTTTTCTAAATTAAGATTATCTTGAATTCTAATCCTGTCCTCTCATGTTCCTCCTCGGTTTGACAATGAAAATACATACCCTCTCTCCTCCCTGCATCCCACCCACCCCAGCAAGGGGCACCTGCCTGCTCCTTTCGCATGACCAAGCAGCCAGTCTGCAGCTTCACCTGGGATGTATTCCCCTAACCAGTTTATGAGAATGTCATATGAGATGCTGTCAGAACCCGATTTCTAACACCTGCTGTTTCCCTTCTGTCTGCGAGGCCTTTGCCTGTTTTGTGGAAGTGAAAGAGTTTGGTGTGCTGAACTCCAAGTAAGTTGTTGTCCATTGAGTAGTAGATGCTTACCACTAAAAGTTTCAGGATTTTCTCTCCTTAGTTTTCTGGGAAGGAAAGCTAAGCTCAAACAATTTCTGACATACTGAGTTTAACTAATTTATTTCTTTTTCGAGTTGCATTTTGTTCAGCTTCTTAAAGCAGATAAGCCTTGTCTTTGCAATTACTCTTTATGCTGCTTTTCCCTTACATCCCTTTTCATGCTCTCACTCCATCCTCCTCCAGAATTTCAGACAAGGCTGCTGTAAAGGCATTATAAAATGCTCCCAGTTACTTTACGTCCATCCCCTTCCACAGTCTTTTCCTTTTTTTCTTTTGACAGCTGCTTGTACCCAGAGTGTACTGTAATCGTTCAGCACCACAGGCAACTTGCAGCGGAGGCTTGCAAGAAAAGGTGATAGAAATTCCTTAGCAAAAAGTCTGGATTCGCACGTAGGATTGCAAATAACCAGGAAATCCTGTCACTGAGATTTCTTATGCTTGTGTTGTATATGAGCAAAGCCAAGCGAGTGGCTGTTTTTTTTCTAACAGCTGGGGGAAGGAGGAGTAAAATGTTTCGTGTTGTTTGCTTTTGTATTAATTTATCACTCGTTTCAGTTCAGTCTTCCTCCCTCTCTAACTGCACAGGCCTGGCACTACACAGTGCTGGAGAGAATGTCCTCTGTCTGTACAGCTCTGAAATTACTGTAGTCATTTCCACTCTTCAAGGTTACTTGGAGAACCCTTTTTTTCTCACATTCCACCTCCACCGCCTCCTTTCTCAAGAGCTGCTGATGCAGTGGTGATTTCCAGCCTGAGCAGCAATGCCAGAACTTTAAGCAGGGTCTCTTGAGGGTAGTAAGCTTTTTATTATAGCCCGCTAGCATATTGAACCATTATGCCACCTTGAACATAAGTGCAAATAAGCACATGACGACAAAATTACTTAAATTTCTGCCTAATTTATTAGCGAGGAAAGGGATAGCATATTGTTAAACGCTTTCTGAAATAACATTCCCTTTCTCCCCTAATCCCTCTTGATTTTTACAGGTCTGATCTTGACAACACCTGGAGAGAAGGACAAAGCGGAGTCCAAACGTGCAAAATTCTACAATGAGTTGTGGTTTGCAGTGCTGATGGTAGTTCTTGGTTTGATCCTCTTGGCTATTCTTCTGTCCTTAATTCTTCAAAGGAAAGTCCGCAAGCAACCCTATGCACGAGACAGACCGCCTTTAGTTCCGCTCCAGAAAAGAACGTCACCGATGAGTGTGTATTCATCAGGTGAAACTCATCCGGTACGTTTGGCAAAATGTAACGTTGTGTATGCATCATGTTATACACTTTTATCTGCCCCTGAAAAAACACACACAGTTTTTCTTCCTCCTTCCACCATTTTATTGCACTCTTTGTTGCCAAATGAAGGCTGTTCAGTGTAGGAAAAGGGCTGTCTGGTGTACTTAGGCGGGCTCAGTCCAAAAAGAGCCCAATGGCACCTGGTCTGCAGGTCCTGAAATGCTTCTGATGCCTAAGACAAACTTTGGATCTGGAGTCACAGAAAATGCAGAGTCATTGACATCACCTGATGTTAGCTGACATCTGCAATAGAGCTGAAAAGGCCTTGGCATGCTGTGAGAAGACAGGTGACAAAATGTGCTTTTCAGAAAAACCTTTCTTGTGTTCCCAACTATCTGTTGTAGATGGCTAACCAGGATCCATCTGACAGTCTTTGTCAGGTATCCATGAAACGTGCCTGCAAAATACAAGACTTAGGGAGAGGCTCTATTTCTTTCTAGTACCCGCCCACCACCCAGATGGACTGCTCTAGGACAAGCTGCATGCCAGGAAGGTTTCTGGGAGAGTAAGTGTGACGAGGGAAAAGCTAGAGACCTTCAAAAAATGTGTGTATGCATCTGCGCACATAGAGGCACAGAGGGACCACCAGAGAGGTAGGAGGAGGACTGCTGGGGAGTGATAAAGAGAAAGGCTTTGTGTCATTTTTATTAGGACAAGTTATAATTCTGTAAAAAAAAAAAATGGAAAAAGAACATGTTCTACCATGTAGCAGAGTAGTAGTGCTATCCTACCCTTTGAGGAAAGGAAAGGCAAGACAAAAGGAATATGGCAACTGTTACGAGCCTGAGAATAGGAGCAGCAGTGCCTTCCATTTCCCAGCTTCTTTCCAGGCACAAGCCGTGAGATGATTCTTCTTGTCACTTCTCAGCTTCTCTTTCCGGTGAGCGCCATCAAGCAGGATAGTGACTCCTGCATCCTTCACGCATTCTGTTCCTTCTTGTCTCGGAGCCAAGAAGCTGCATCTGTGCCTCAACGAAGGAGCCCTTGGAAACAATGGGATTTCCAGTGTGCCCCTTCTCCTGGCAAAGGCTAAGAGCATAAGAAACTTCTTTTTTTCTGGTCTCATGGTTTTGATTCCTTTTCCTCTACAGTCTGTCATGTTGTGTTGTTCCTCTTGACTTTAAAACGTCTTTGCTGTTGGCGTGCCTGCACAATTCCTTTCCACGTTCCTGCCCTTCTTTTCTGTTTGCTTTTTTTTTTTCCTCCTTCCTTTTTTCTTTTTCCAGAAGTTCATGGACTTAATAGAAAGGAAGATTCTACAGTGCATCAGTTGAAGGACTTTTAATCTGAGAAGTTACGCTAGAGCTACTATGAAGTATCAAAATAACTTGTGTTTTACAATTGCTAGTGAGGTCATGTGGCAAACAATGGGGCTGCCCATGCAGTATTTGATGACCAGTTAAGAGTTAAATAGTGCCTCATCTTTGCTAGTTCCTCCTACTCCCCCACATCCTGCTACGTTGCTCCCCTTCACAGAGCTGGGACTAACTCACACCCTCCATAAAGAACAGCCTGCACCTGCATTGCACCTTGCCCTGCCCTAATGCTTTTCCTCCCTCTCTTTAAATCTCAGTTTGAGACCATTGCTGACACCTCTGATTCATCAAGCTGTGTCACTCTCAAAAGTTACACGATGCACTGTGAGGTAGAGTTGTTAGCTTGCAGAGTTGCAAGATGTGTGATGTGCCAGATGACCCAAAGAGCATGCACAAAGGCATCTTACATTGCATGTTTCTCCTGGTGGGTGAATGTCTGTCCTTTCCCTGGTCATGACAACTGAAAAAGGAGGTCTGCTAACACCCCCTTGCTGTGCAAGTCTGGGCTATGATTGTGGTAGTTGAAATTTTTGGACCTCTGCCTGTTGGCTACTTAAAACAAAATAAATTAGGGAGAGGAAAAAAAAAAATCAGAGAAAGTCCTGTTTTACAGGGTTGAGTTTTTTCCTTTTTCATTATATGATTGTCCTACAATGGGGAAAAAGTCTTTTTTTTTTTTCTTTTCTTCTGTTTATAACTGTGCATGATTTTTGAAGCATGGGTTTCTCTGTTCTCTTCCATTCCTGCTTTGGTTTTCTTCAGATAAAGTGTTTGAGACCATGCCTTTTATTTTTTATTTATTAGTTTGTGTCTTCCTTGTAGGGGCTGGCAGATACAAAAATTCCAGGAGCTGGTTCTCCCACGAGCAACCGCAGTGTCCATATTGCGTCTGGGGCAAGAAGACCAAGCCAGAGCCAGCTAAATCGCACATATTCCCAAGCCTCTCTTCATCGTAGTGTCAGCCAGCTGCTTGACCTCTATGACAAAAAGTCTTTTGTTGAAGATCCACCTTGGGATGCCATTATTCGCAATCATCGCGCTACTGGTCGTGGCTTGGTAAGGACTCCTTACTTTTTTTTGTGATGATGTTGTGCGTCAGCTGCAGGTGATTTGCCTGTTCTGTTAGAATCATGAAAAGGCCTAACTATCAAAAGCTGGTGGAGATACAGCCAAAAGACCTAGAATGACATGGTCAGAGATGAGATCCTCAAAAATCTTTCCTGCCTATTGCTCTCTTCTGGAGTTGCGGGTGATCACACACTGCTTTTATAGTATGCGAGGAGTCTACATGCAGCTGTCTATTGTTTCCATTGAACCAATAACTCCATGGTCTACATGTTTATGCACCTTGAAGAATTCCCTTCTATTTGGTCAACTCTTAGGCTTTTCTCTCCATGCAGTTCATTCACCTCCATGTGTGAGGAGGGATGTCTTGGTACTCTTCACACATTCAGTGCCAGAAGCAGGAAGAGCTTGTGTTCTAGAGACTCCTATTCTGTGACCTCAGACTCAACTGCTGACAAGACCTGCTCTCTGCCCTCTGCTCAGTCATGATGCAGAGATCATGCGAATGCTCAGATCTTCTGGCATTCATGACAAATGACTTCAAACAGCCCACATAGGACTAGAAGGAGGCTGAGAGGGCAGGCAGAGTATCTGTCTTTTAATATAGGAGAGGACAGGATTGGCCAGTGTCACCAACATGGACCTGAACACACAGATCTAAGAAGCTAATGATTCTCAAGTCAAGGACGGTGGCAACTTCCCTTCATCTTTGTCACCACAAACAGTCTTTTTAACCTCCAGCCCCATGGCTTCCACTCTTCCCTGAGCAAATATGTGGTAAGGGGTTCAGGAGTCAGCAAGACACAGGTGTTTGCTCCCAGAAAAAGCTGACTAATAATGTTCCTAAAAGGGGACAGATGGGGTGAAGGCCACGAGGTAGTAACAAAGTTAGGTGGAATGTGCCATTATCATTGAGTGGAACTTCTCCAAAATGCAAAGTGAACTGGAGAAGGATGGTCCAGCACATAAATCCAGGCAGCTCTCTTGAGCTTTCACCTTCAGTACCCCAAACAGCTAAAGGACTGGAATGTGTAGGCATGCCACAGTACGGGGGTGTTGCTACCATTGCTGCTATACCTGCTTAGACCATAACAGCAGGACCAAGGATGCTGATAAGGCTTAAGAAGATAGTGATAGCTCTAGGCAAAACCCCTATAGGGATAGGTTAACCTTCCAGCTCGCACTCTGCAGCTCACAGGCTTCCCAAGTCAGCGGTATCGTGACTCAGCCTTGAGTCATTTTCTTAGAGCTATGACGTCCTCCTGATTTAATTCCTTATATACAAAGCTGGGCTCGTCTGTCCATCCTCTGTACATTGATTGCTTTGTCTCCCTGAATCTGTCTTTGCTCCTGTGTTGCTCAGCTACTCTCTTGCAACTAAACCTGCTGCAACACCTTTCACTCAGTTCTTCCCTTTACTACACTCAGCAGCTTTGGACTGTCAGCAAGTTTTGTTCACCGCTTTGTCCATCTTGCAAATTAATACACTGAATGGTTGAAGTGGCCCAGGACATGTATCTGCAGTAACTCTGCTGGTGAACTCTTTATGCTAGGAAAACAGTTTATTTCTCTTCTGCTTTCAACTCCTTCTGTGGCTCAATGTGTTAGCATGAGTGCAGCTGGAAGACGCTCAGTCCTTGCTTTTAGAAAAAAAAGTCTGTCTTAAATCACAGGTGATGTGGTTGTTGTACAAAACAAAAATGTGAACATGGATTTTTTTTTCTTTTCATCTCTCCAAGTTCCCCATCACACTAACAAACACTAATTTATTTACCATTTGTCAGGTATATATAGTAATTGATTTTTTTTTTAACCTTATTGCTTACTATGAAAATCTAGTTGGTTTGGATTCAGGTGCTTGAATGCTTTAGGTTCTTACCTTTTACCAGGACAAATGGAAAAACATGTAGAGAGGTAGAAATACACTTATTTATCTGACCATTTCAGAACTGGTTTTAGGGGGTAGGAGGAAAGAGAAACCAAGGAATTGCCTTTAGTCTGGTACAGCTTTGGCTTACTTGCTTTTTTTTTTCCCCCCTCCTAACAGTATGTAGATGAAGAAGATCTTGTCAATGTCATCAAAGGCTTCAGCACAGTCACCAAGGAGCACACCACATTCACTGACACCCACCTCTGAAGAACACAACCACCTTCTCTAGAAAATGTAAAATGGGTAACTTGCCAAAAGCAGCCTGCATAGCCTTTGGTGGAGGGAATAGGGTTGCTGTTTCCCCACCCCCTGCCCACAGTTAAAAGATAAAACCATTTGTTGGGAGGGGATTGGGGGTGGGGGGGTATAAGTTGGCCTTTTTTTTCACCATCTTTTTAACTGTATAGTAAAAACTGTGTGTTAGCACTGACACCTCAGAAAGGTAAGAGAACATTTTGAAAATCCCCAATTCATACTATAGTAGAAGACTGAAGGTAGAGGCTCTGATCTTTGTCTCTCATCCAGCTTTCATAGTTGTGGAGGGTCATGGGGGCGGGAGGGGGGACAGCATGTTTGCTAAGGAAAAGTCTTTTACCCGTCCAAAAAACAGCACAT
The DNA here is from genome assembly GCF_009769465.1 of Tauraco erythrolophus. Taxonomy (NCBI): domain Eukaryota; kingdom Metazoa; phylum Chordata; class Aves; order Musophagiformes; family Musophagidae; genus Tauraco; species Tauraco erythrolophus. The sequence goes on along the minus strand of NC_141466.1, from coordinate 108,934,018 downwards.
GGCTAAAAGGGGCCTTCGTGGTAGGATAGCCATGTCTTTTCCTGGCCTGACAAAGCTCCACCAAAAAATTGTGTTCATGCACAAGTGAATAAACAAGAAATGAAGGAATTCTTATGGAGTTTGTGGAACCTTTGTGGATTTTTCCTCCTTCCTCAGCATCTCAGCTCAAGTTGATTTTTTTTTTAAAGCTATTAATTAATGCTTAACTCCAAGCATGCTTTTTCAGAGGTAGAAAACCTCCTAACACACTCCCTATTAAACACTTGCTGTCACAGCCTTCCCTTTTGCTTATGTATTACTAATCTACAGGCGATAAAATTTGTTCACCACCCACAGTAAACTAGGAGCAAACAGCAAGCAGCCAGTGCAACACAGGTAGGAAATATCATGTCAAGGCACTTGTAATTGAGAATTATTATACCATGACAGTAAACCTACTCCCATATTCATCTCTGTCCTTTTTCCAGAGAAAGTGACAAGGAGGCTCTCAAGAGACTGCCAGTTCTGTGTATTCTGCCAAGCATATTTTTATGCATGCTCTCAGTCACAATCAACAAAACCCATCATCTGATACCACAAATTCTCAGAAAGCACAAGCAACACTCCTCTGGCAATTTATTTGGACTAAGAGGCAAAATAATATGCTATTTTGAATAGCCTCCTCCTTAACCTGCACAAAACATCTCAGATTTCAGACAGCAGCATACAGAGCAAAGATCCCATTCATAAAACAAGACTACAGAGGCAGCCCTGTGAATTAGGCGAGATCCAGCCAAGACAGCAGCAGCTCTGCAGAACACAATGTGTGGCTGCATCTAAAAGGCATCTTCCATGAGCAACCAAATATTCCTTTATCACCCTCCTTTCCCCCAAAACAAAAATAATCACAACATATCACATGCCTGACCACGTTTACGCAAGAATGCACAACAATATTTTGGACCAAGTACCGTACTACATTTTGGAGCATTACATAAAGCCACACATTGATGTGGACGACTCTTCAAAGGTTTGGCGGCAGCCAGGTACTTTCTAATACTCTTAAAATTTTCATTCTGGGTAGCAGAACAAAGTCCCATTCAAGAAACAACCCACAACACATAATGTTATGCCTGGTACCAGCCAGAGGGCACCTGCACCTCATCTTTGCCACTAGTCACATTTTCACAAGCCATAGTCTTGGCAGGATGAGTCATTCTTCCGGTGACGTGGTGAAGCAGCTGTCTTCGTAGGCGATGGAGAAGCTGCACCAGGTAATTCAGGCCCAGCTTCAGCAAGGACTGGTGCAGAGGCCAGGAGAGGCACTTTCTTCCTTCCCAAGAAGCCAGCTCCTTCAAACCCCATTTTCTTTTTACTTTCTGCTTTGGCTTCACTCTCCTCTTCTGGTCCTCTTCTTTTGAGATCCAGAGAACTCTCTGGCAGACGGTGAACCTCTGTACTGCAACACCCACCTGCATCTGTCACACCTGTGCCTCGCACTTCAAGCGCTGCTGTCAGGACTGCCTTCCTCTCAGCTGCACTGCCCTCAGCTGTTGCCTTCCTGGCCTCTGTCTGGCTTGAATTCCCATTTGCAGCAGCTGCCTTTTCTGTTGGGCTTTTACTGGGTAAGTTAAAAGCCTGGAAGTCCCGGTAACTGTGAAAGCTCTCCGTCCGCCTTGCTCTTGCCAAAAGGGGGCTTTCTCTGTATGGCCGTACAGAACCATACGTGGCCGTTTCATGGATTGTTTCGTGGTGCTGCAATTGGAGGCTTCAAAAAAGAAAAACCACCACAGATAAGAGGAGCAGATGTTAGGCTGAGAATAGCAGCTAGTTCTTCTGCACAACCCTGCTCCCACCCACCACTGCAACTCCCACTGAAACAGCAATATACTCATCGCAACCCCCACACAAGGGCTTCCAGATCACTCACTTAAGATTCTCATAGGATATTTAAATCTGCACCCATATAAACCAAGAGAAATTGAGCAGTATGTGTGTGTAGGGCATGGATTCAGAGGCTCAGCTACAGCATTCAGGTCACCAAACCCCTCTTTGCCTACCTGAAAAGTAAAACCTTTGGTGTCTGCAGCCAGTGCCGCCCTTGGTGACTTACCTGGAATTAGATTCCCGAAGCCGGTTTGGCTGAACAACTGAGGTGGCAGGACTGATGTTGGGTGTGGCACAGCGAGACGTACTCAAGTCACACTGGTCAAGCAACTTGAGCAGCTCTTCCTCTGTGGGGCCGCCAACATCTGAAAGAGACACCTCTTAGTGCCCGAGTCCATTTACCGTAGTTGTACACGTTAGGACTGAAAAAGAACCACACCACAGTCCGGGTATAACAACTTACCTTTGTCTTCGCTCTTATTAACCATGTCCATAGCTGTAGTCAGATCCCACATCTGGATGCTGCCATTTGAATGCCCAGTGAAGAGGTAGCGGCGTGGCCGGGAGCCCATTCTGCTGGATCCTTCGCATTCTCGCACAGTAAATGACGAGATAGTAGTGCAGTCAACTGCCTGGATCTCACAGATCCTACAGGGAGAGAAACCCCAAGTTACCAAAATAATTGCACCTGCCAGAGTCTGGCCACTAAAGTCAGTACTGTTTTGATGTTTCTGAGAAGGCACCAAACTTGCCATCAGAAAAAGACCTTTCTTCCAGGCAAAATTTCTTCCCCTGCATGACCGGCATGCTGTTCAGCTGCAGACAGTACCTTCCGCTCAAATCCATCTACACTCTTACTACTTGTTAATTTTTATTAGGGAACTTCCATGTGTTCGATGTCCACTTTCAGTTTGCAATGATTAGAAACCTAAGGCTCTCACAAGAATGACAGCAACTGGCCCCGTCATATGCTAGACAGTCTAGGAAACTAACCTGCAGAAAAAGCACATTTAACCATATAAAAGATACACAATAAAATCCAAGAATGATAAATCCAAGGTTATCTATATAGGTAACTTTTGTCTTATGCAACTGCAATATCACTTGACATGGCAGATCTCCATCACTTTTTTCCCTTTATTTTAGAAGCTTACGTGGAGAGTGAGAGGAAAAGAACTCCCAAAACTAAGCTGCTAAGCCAGGCTCCACATGAGAGCCTCGCATATTCTGGGTAATTTATTTTACTGGCCCCTTGTATTGAGCTTTTTAGCCAAGAAGTGCCAAAATATGTCACCTAATAAAACTCTCCACTACGCACACATCTAGCCTGAAGTAAAGTAGGTGGGGAAAAAAAAAAAAAAAGGAAGAAGAAAAAAAGAAAAAAACCCATCAATAATCCACATGCTTCTGTCCTCAATTCAAATGCCAATACTGTTAATGCATCAGTGTTTTCTCCCAGATTCAAACTTATTAGGTGAGAGATGGAAGAACAATAAGAAGCACAGAACTGCCATGTACCATCTTTTCTGATCTCTCACCGTCTTCCTAGCCTAACAGGAAGAAAAGCAGCTGTGGTTATTTGGCAACTTAATTTACTACATTGGGAGCAACGTGGCAGAGTATTATGAAGTCAAGTCTAAGTAAATAATTGTATAGCTGACCTAGAAGACATTCTCTCAGTTTTGAAGGTTTTCATATCTTCAAAGACAAGTGCAAAGGAAGAGAGAAACTGCCTCCCTGCCCGCTTTCGTGAGCAGCATAATCCCTGCCACCAGCAACTACAGCATTACTTTTGAAATGTAATGCTAGCATAGTACCATGGCTGACAGGTGCAGATTCTATGTAAGCACACAAATGTTTGTTTTGTGAACGCAGCAGGTGAGCCATCATGAATTGAGTTCCTGATACCACATTTTTTTCAAAATGCCATTTGGCTTCTAGGTAATAGAACAGATCATTAAGTGCAGTTCTGTTACTAACACACAAAACCACAGTTCAGCCAGAGCTGTCAAGCACATCAGAAGCTTGCTAAGTGCAAGGCATGGGAGACCCTGCCCCTGAAGAGTCCCCTCCTTTCCCACTTAAACTCCAAAACACTAAGGTACCTTTTCCCAGTTGAAGACAGCCTTACGAAGAGCTTATTGGTGATGGGAACAACTTTCTGGATAAACACCTGCTGATCATCACGTTCACCAAAGGGTCCTAGAGAAAAAAAGATCACTCGTTTGTTTGTTTGTTTCAATTCCCTCCCTCTTTTCCCCACACAGTCCTAAAGACCTAAACTCATATTAGTATGACCACTGCAACTTTAAAGCATCAGGCCCAGGATACCAAAGACAACCAATAACTAGAAAAAGTTATCCAATAGTTAGAAGCCTCTACAGACACAGATCTTAAGGGTATTTTTTGTTCATTTGTTTTAAAGGAAATCCATTCTTGAGTTTCCTGTATGTTCCTGGAGGAATTACTATGTCAGTACAAACCTTATATTAGGCCTCTATAATGACAGTAAGTACTTTCTTATTTTGCAGCTCCTAGATATCTGAAGGCTTAATCAGATTTCTTGCCATGGCACAGACCTCACTCTGTGTTCACAGGGCATCCTATTCATCAAAGGCTCATTTGCAAGACTCGGAACACAAAGAGCCTATCTGTCTCCTCAAATTTACTGACATGCATTCCTTCAGTATCCTGCTATAGCAATGTGCTAGTACCATTTGCCTCTGCAGTTTCAAGGCTTCAGTAAACTTTGTCACAACTTCAAATTAATTTAAGAATTTTTCACATGTGCATCATTTAACCCAGACTGAACAGTGAACTGGAATTTGCAGTAGACTCAAACCTTGCTATGCTCATCTGCTTTAATACAGTCTCCTGTGCTTTCTAATACTCTCTAGTTAAACCAAAAGTGAAATGCTACATCAGTTTGCCCAAGGAAGAGGTACAGTATCTGTGAAGTTTTCCCCTACTCTTTTTCTCACCTTCAGAATAAACCCCTGTAAGTGTACTAACTCTATACAGCCTAAATAGTATTTCCAGACAAATCTTACAGATCGCTGCTGCCTTTTCAAGGGGAGAGCAGTATATAAGAGCTTACACCCATCAGCTGACTGGCATATTATAGGGTTGAAGGTCTGTTAAACCTTTATGAGACCAGTGAATGTACAGGCTCAATACAGCACATTCGAGTGACATCCTACCAATGTCATTTCCAGAACAGTAACTGCCGTGACTTTCTGCTTCCTCCAGGGATAAGATTTTGAATGATGCAAGAGGTGTTGAGCCTGGCTGAGTTGAAATCATGCCCCGGAACCGAGTCACAGTCCAGGTCCGTACATGGTTGTTATCAGCACAAACTAGAAAGGAAAAGATGTACAATAACATTCACAACAGATGACAAAACTTTTGAGATAAACTTCTGTAATGATTTCTATATGACAGTTTTTCAAGATAGAATGATCAAGCAGAATTTAGTCAATGTCAAGTTACGACATGCTACATGTAGCACCTCCAGACAATTATCTAACAATCTACAAATTGTTGCTGATGAACTATTTTCTCTTAGTTTTGTCTTTTCCCTCAGAAATTCAATAAACAAACTGAGGCTGGTGGAGCACAACATTAAGGTCTGACTGAGTCAGCACCATTAGTCTACAGCACACTTCAATCCTCTGTGTGCAGATGCTAGGACAAGACACGTAAGGAGAGCAGCTTGGCAGCAGAAACCTAATCACACAATCGTGATCTTCTATTTCATTCATCAGTTACTCAGTTTTCTACAGCCAGATGTGCCCTGTCCTGGCACCAAGAATTTAGCACCAAGTTGCAGGGTAACAGATGACCTCTGGGCTGTCTGTTTGCAGCATAATTAGACATCATGTTTGCTCTTCCTTTTTAAAACAAATTGGGCGAGCAGCAGAAAGTAAATCTGTTCTCTGCCATGCCCTGGTTGCTGACTCTGGGTGAAATAGATTCTTACAGAGAGATGAGTGATTGCATCTTTCCTAAAAGCAAGACACTTTCCTGGGCATAGGATAGGATAAACAGGATAACACAACAAAGACTGGGAGACTGCTGAGAAAAGAAGAAACAGACAGCCCTTTGAAGCCATGGGAAGGCTTTTTCTTGGGCCCAAGAGGAGACGGTGCACATTTTGCTGCAACCTAGAAAGCTCCTGAAAGGCTGTTAAAAGAAGACAAGTCCTAAAGGACCTGCCCACAACAATAAGACTTGACAAGGATACATTTGTTTACAAACCCTTTTATTTCCACAAATGGCAACCGTGGAATAAGACACAAACAAAAGAGTTAGTCATTCCAGTATCTGGTCAAATAAAACCTAGGCCTTTTAACTGCTAAAGGTTTTGAAGAATGCTTACTTTAAGGAAAGAGGATCCAAGCAAATCTAGCCCCTCCCCCACCCCCAAATCTGTCCAACTTATTTCTATCACGTGCGGGAACAAAGCAAGTTAAAAAGAAGTACTACATTGGTCATGAGGTGGGCAGAACTGCCAATACGAATCTGTGCACAGAAAACAAGATTACCTGACACAAGGTGTTTCTCTGACAGCATGATCTTTGTAACAGGACTTCGATGAACTGTGAAGGTCTGAAAGAGCTGAGGCCCAGATCCCACTGTTTCAGGGTGCTGTACGATCACCCTCACTGCTCCAGAGCTGGTGCCATACGCGATCTCAATCCAATTGCCACTTACACCTAGAGCAAGCAAGAGCACAGTTCCCCTCAGGAATGACAGCTTGTCTTACTGGGGCCAGGAAATGAGGCAGTGGAAAATAGTATTTCCAAGCTTCCACAATAAGATGTTCATTTTAAGCACTGTTTACTCATTATTTTCCCATGAACAGAGAGGATATTTTGCTGCGGAAGAGGGATTTGGAGAAGTACTGAGACGACTCAATATGAGTTAGCTGCAGGAAGTCTCGTTTATTGCGCAGTTCTTATTGCTTATATAGACAGTATTTGCCAATAATCCTGAGACCACACCTTTTCTACACCATTATTGGATGATACATATGCTTGTCATATTTAACAGCTTATTTCAAACAGGTACCCGCCTAGCGAAGCTCTGCTCTAAGCAAACACTACTCCCTTATCATACTGCATAGTTTTCTTATCCTTAACTTCAAGGGCATTCTGCCCCTGAGGCCTAACTTTCGAGCTCCAGTCCTTATTTACACAGGATTTTCTTCGTGCAGTCTCTTCAAGGATCTGCACTCCGACAAATCCCCCTTTCTTTTCTTGCACGAAGAAAATCCTGTGCACGAGACTGTTAACCCCAGTTACTAGCATGTTGTTTTGGTACAGCCTTGCAAAAGCAGTTTCTAGCATACTACTTCCCTTTCTGAGGGCTTTACTATTTCCACTATATCCAAGATTCCACTGAGCAGGAGGGTGTCAGTCGGCAGGGTCATCGCAGAGAAGAGAGGCAGGCACGGCACCTTCAGGGCGTCCCCTGTTTATCCACACAGTGTGCTCTGCAGCCTCTTTCCGCTCCGCTCTGAGCCATCTCTTTTCACCCTCAGCAGAGTCTATGAAATAGGTACTGACACGGCGTTGCCGCACGCGTGGCCAGTGCGTGCAACAAGGCTGCCCAGTATGTGCTCTGCCGGCTAACAGCGGTTTTTGCGAATCGCAACATGTTGTTCAATAACAATCCTCCTAGCTTCTCTTTTCAAAGTTACGTGCTTACAACTAAGTCCAGTTAGTAATTCTTTGTCATTAATTTGGTACCAGTTAATTCTTTTCCTTCCAGTAGCTACGGGTGGAATCCATACACTTTCCGATCGGAGAAAAGACACAAAGCATATATACAAGCAACTTTCACACACGTAATATACTAAATCATAAGAAACATAAAGACAGTTTACATATCAATATACAATCCTCTACCACAATTCTCCCCAAATGCTCTCCAAGCCATTGCAATTGTTCGTGGATGGACTCACCACGGTCACTTAGATTAAAACAACACATGTTTGTGTAACGTGGTTGTTGCTGGCACTACCTACAAATTTTGATCCTAATAAATTTAACTCTTGTGGGGAAATATACGGAAGACTGCCTTTTTTTTTTTTTTTTTTTTTTTTTTTTTTTTTTTTTTTTTTTTTTTTTAGGTATTTGTTTTAATGTTAAATGAATTCATTCAATAACCACTTGTCCCATAGGTGAATGAGGGATACTGGTAGTGTGCGTCACTCCCCAATCCTGTAAAAAGGCACCATACTGGATCACTGTCTGTCCCAATTTTCTTTGGTACTCCCATGGTTTTCTTCAGTGTGAGCAGTAGCAACAACAAAGGCAGAGAACATCTCAACAGTTACATGCACATATTTAGATCGATTAAACAATGGAATATAAGTAATATCAGATTGCCATAATTCATTGGCACATAAACCTGTTGGATTTACTCCTGCTGGAGTATTTGAAGGCACAATATGTTGACGGTCAGGGCGGGCGTGTACAATCTGCTGAGCTTGATCTGCTGTTGGACCTGATGGGAAGTATCATCAACCACGAATTGACAAACTGTAGGACTAATCATCATTCCTTGAGGCAGTACAATCCAATGATAGTGTTGGGTGGGTTGTTCATCGTTAAGTACTGGAACTGAAAAGGCAAATCTAGGACAATCGTTAGGGTGTAAATAAATAAAAGAGTAAAAAGGTAGAAAAACCCAGTCTTTTAAATCAATCACCATCAAATGCTAACATTCTGGAATCATAGTAGGATTTGATACACCCGGTTGTAATGCACCCATTGGTGAAATGATTGCATTAATAACTCTTAAATCTTTTAACATAAATCTCCATTTTCCTGATTTCTTTGGAATAACAAATATCGGAGTATTCTATGGGCTAGTGGAGAGAATTTTATGTCCTAATTTGAGCTGTTCCTCGACTAATTTTTGAGCTCACTCCAGTCGCTCACCTTTAATGGCCACTGATCGACCCAGACCAGCTTACCAGCTTGAGTCAGGGCTGGACATCAGTGACGTGTGCTAAAAATTTGAGGTTAGCCTCACATTCCAGTGATTCAACAAATCCCGACCTCATAATGTATATGGGACATCAAAAACATATGGTTTCAAAATAGCTTGTTTGTTACCTGGGCCTACTGCTAACAAGGTCTGTGCACTCTGCTGTGGGATCTGTGTTCCACCTACTCTGATCACAGCTGCCAGGGCTTGTATCAGAGGCCGAGAGGGCGGCCAGTCAGGATTTTTCACTATAGATACATCAGCCCCTGTGTCAACTAGGCCAGAAAAGCCTTCCCATTAATGATTACTGTTAAAGGAGGCTGTGCAGCTGTGACTGTCTGTGTCCAAAATTCTTTTGTGATAGCAGAGTGGCCTTTATTGTTGTATAGGCAGCTTTTATAGATTATTACTCTGGCCACGATGTGTCCACGCGGCCCTTACCTAGCTGTGATTGGGTACAAACAATAGTGCACGCACCTATTTTAATTTTTCTATTGGCTATGCCTAAAAAGGAGCTATTTTTTACTTGCTAAAGTAAACATCATTTTCTCACACACTCTATATCAACTTCCCAAACTCCCCATGTCAACTTCTCACACTCCCTGCACCAGCTGTTCACACTCCCTTTTCTTTCTCATCCTCTTTATCGGTGTTTCCCAACTTCAGAAAAGAGCACAGGCTTAAATCATCAAGGTCAAACCCCAACTGTAACTGTGTGTATGATGCCACAATTCCCCTTTTTTGTTTTTCTATGACCATTACTTGATGAACCGTACTCTGTACCGTTCGCTGGGAGCGTGACAATAGGCAGGGGGTGATTATTACTATGCATAAAAGAACTACTAGCAATATAATGTCTGCTTTATTAAAGATTTTAACCATCCTGTCAATTAAGAGCATTGATAAAGCAGAAGCTGTAGCATTAGTTTGTTTTGCAAGCTAACAACCCAACTTATTCAGTGTAGTTAACACCTGTGCCACTCCAACTCCTGGTGCAAATATTGAAGCTGCAATGATTTTAGCTGGTTCCCAAAATTTTGCTTTATAGTGTTTCAAGCCCACATTGTGACACGCCTTTACTAAATCTGCAATCGTTTTTGCCCGATTTCCGATAAGATCAAGAGCTTGTTGGCAGCCTGTGTTAGCATTTTCAATGGCTAACTGGAATACCAACACATCTGCAGTAGCCGGATTTTCTGTTTATCTCTGAACTGCCATTTGTAGTTGATCAAGGAAATGCTCATAAGGTTCCTGTGCTCCCTGCCGAATGGAAGCAAAGGAAGCCTCCCCTGTCCCCAAAATCAGGGACACGTCTTAATTCTCTCTTAGCCAATTCAGTCAGTTGTTGGAAAGCTACTTGCTGTAACCCTGCCTGTGCCTGATTTTGACATGAGTGACATTTTATTCATCCCAAAATATTTAGCTCTTGATTTTAGAGATTTAACACCTATAACACTTTAGCTATTGTTTCATTGGGAGATTTCCCCATCATTCTTGTTTTAAAAGCGTATTCTCCAAGGTACCATGTGTGTATTCTATGATCGGTTGCCCAGTAGGATTGTAAAGAATACCAGTAACATGCTCAATATCTTATGATGACAAAAATACATATGTCTGATAAGAAGTGTATGCCAAAAGTTCCTGCGAGCGTAAACCACGAGGATTAACACCATTCACTGGTGGCACGATCGTATTTTGACAGGTACTACACAATTGTACGATTGAGCAGGCTTACTCTCTTGTTATACCAAATTGTCACCTAATGGCGTTAGCATTCTGATGGTAGCAGTCATGCAAGATGTTTGCCTGCATGAGCGAGTTTGGTACCAGAGCTGCACTCGTGAGAGGCTCAGCTCGCCTGCTCCCTTCTGCTATAGGCCCTGGCAGCGTGGTGTGCGCTCGCAGATGTACAATGGAATATGCACGTTTACGGTTTTGCAACACTGATATTAACTGTTCAAATTGCTGGAACAGAAGAGGATTAGTTATTTCCCGCGATGCCGATCGGGACGATCCAAGTTACGATGTGCTCTCTCGGTACAACCTGGGCCACAGGCAGCGGCCGGGCGGGGGGGCGGGGGAGCGGCCGCTCGCCAGGCGCGGCCGGCGGGTGGGGGGCAGCAGCGGCGGGGAGGGGGGGGGGGTGGGTCGGGGGGGGGGGCCGGGTCAGCCGTCCCTCGCCTCAGCCGGGCGGGGGGGCAGGGTGGCGATGACGACCCAGCAGCCCTGTGCCGGCCCCCCTTTTGCTGTCGTTGTTGTTGTTGTTGTTGCCGCAGCTCCGGCCGCTCGCGCTCCGTAACCGCCGCCGCCCCCTCCCGCCGAGGGACCATCAGCTGCGAACGAACCGGCGCAGCGGGGCCCGCCGCGCGTCTCCGTCCCGTCCAGCCGCGGCTCGCTCCGCGCACGGGCGGCAGCGCCGAGGCAAACGCCGCCCGCGGCCCCGGCCGGCAGCAGCAGCGGCGTTCCCGGGGCGCCGCCGGGCGCGGTGGGCGGTGCGGCGCGGGGGTGCCAGTGTACCGACTTCGTTGGAAGAGGGGGAAAGAAATAAGTCTGTCTTTCGTTCGGGGCCCTGGATCAAAAGATTCGATGATGACTTTTCCAGGCCAGCAGCATCCCCACAGGTGGCTGCACGCCAAAGTTTAACGTCTATAGTGTCCCAAGTCCTTGTCATGTATATATTTGAAGAGCTTGCCTCCAGTACATGGGCTGATACCCAAACCAGGAGTACCGGGAGTTTTATCAAGTCAGAACTGTTAGTAGTGCTGGTTTCTCTAGCACTTTGTCAGCACTTTAACTACAGACTTATGTTCTGTTAAAGCCATGCTTCCCATTGTTCCCAGTCGCTTACCTCCTCCTGTTGAGGCAGTTGTCGCTTGTTTTTTTTTTTTTTTTTTTTTTTTTTTTTTTTTTTTCTTTTTTCTTTTTTTTTTTTTTCTTCAGTCGCTTACTTCTTCTTTCCTTTGGTTCCTAATTCTTCATGTTTCCCGATAATATCTTTTGCATACCCCCCTGCAATCAGGGGGGGCCAATATCTTTTTCCAAGTTTTAATCCACGCTTCTCTAAGAAGCTTCCCAACAACGACAATGCAACGTCCCGTTCCATCGTCTTACCGCGACAGTGGATCCTACAGATCTTCCGGCTTTCCCCTATAGGCCGCCTGTATGTAGATCTGCACGGCTTTCCCCGATGGGCCGCCTTAATGGATCCTGCGGATCGTCGGCTTTCCTGTATAGGCCGCCTGGGTAGATCCGCCCGGCTTTCCCCGATGGGCCGCCTGAAGGTCGCCGTCCCTTCTCCGCTAAAATAACACTCGTTCAAAACAAGTAATAAATGTCCCGAGTGAAACGATGAGTCCAGCTCATTTTTTCCCGTCCCTGTTCGGGCGCCATAATGCGGAAGAGGGATTTGGAGAAGTACTGAGACGACTCAATATGAGTTAGCTGCAGGAAGTCTCGTTTATTGCGCAGTTCTTATTGCTTATATAGACAGTATTTGCCAATAATCCTGAGACCACACCTTTTCTACACCATTATTGGATGATACATATGCTTGTCATATTTAACAGCTTATTTCAAACAGGTACCCGCCTAGCGAAGCTCTGCTCTAAGCAAACACTACTCCCTTATCATACTGCATAGTTTTCTTATCCTTAACTTCAAGGGCATTCTGCCCCTGAGGCCTAACTTTCGAGCTCCAGTCCTTATTTACACAGGATTTTCTTCGTGCAGTCTCTTCAAGGATCTGCACTCCGACATTTTGCCACTAAAAAAAACCCAGCATTTGCTCAATTCCATACTACACTCTTCAACACTGTCTTAACAGAAGCCTTCTCTCCCATTCTCTCCTCCTTCCTGGAAGTGAACGAAGAGATGGATAAAGTCATGTGATTGGATATTTTGGCACTCCTCACAGTGGTATGGTCAATACCTGCCACATACCGTTTATTTTCTGCCTTAGTGGGAGGCAAATGGGAGAGCAAGGAAAGAGCACAGAGGATTATAGTTAAAAGGTCACTGTGGTATCAGTATAGTTAGGTGAGTAACCACTTTGTCCCAGTTTGATTTTTTGGGGTTTTGCTTTGTTTTGTTTTCGTTTTTTTTTGTGTTTTGTTTGGTGTATTTTTTTTTGAGGGGTGGGTTTAATTTAATAGATAGCTGCACTGTGATTACAAAAGGATGCATAGACACAATAGCTAAGCATCATTCAGCTTCCTGTGAAAATGGTTTTAGTATATTGTTTATAAGGTTAGACACAACAGCAAGGTTGTCTCCCCCCCAGTTCACCATAAACTATTTCGCTGAATATAATTCATAATCTAAGTGCATATCTTGTGTAAAAGGCCTAAAACCAGCAAAGGTACATTATGCACAAGCATATGCACACATACATGTAAGTATATGTACCTATTTATACTTATGCACAGCTGTAAGGGGAAACAGTTCCGCCTAGTGTTCATCATTCCTTTGAAGATGATTAAATGAAGAAAAATTCATTGTTTATGTCAAGTCCTTGCCTGTTTTAGCTGTGCTATGCAGCAATAGAAAAAGTCCAGTTAGAAAAAAGAAAAACCCCACATCTGTAACAGACTCTCACTGAAGAGACAATGACAGAATACTGACTTGTTTTAGGTGTGAGGTAGACACTGAGCGCTGTTATAGCGTCATTGGAGGAGTCATGGTACAATTCTGTCACCAGAAGATCATTGTCCTTCATTCGCAATGGGAACTTCTGCATGTCTGTGGGGAAGAGACATTTGTTTATTACTCTGAATAGACAGAGTTGTTCTGATGTAACTTAGAGCAACCAAAGAGTGCACAAATGAAGCTGCTCAGTACCATCTCCTTTTTATTCTACTCTGCCCCCATTTCTTACCTATATAGTAGATAGAGCCGTTGTTACAGCCCAGCAGCAGAAAAGACCCCGCAGTATCGTAGCTTGTGATAGGAACAACATCCTGAACCTAGTGTGAATAGAAAGAAAAAAAAAAAAAAACAAATCAAGAAGTTAGGTTGCTACTTTCTCCATTTTCAGACAATTTTGGTACATTTTGTTTAACAACACTTGAGTCTGCTACTGGTCTGAAACTGTTGTGCACACACTCGCGCATACAATGGCATTCTTAAAGTACTGCTGGTATGTCACATTCCACTACCAAACTGGATATTAACTCACGGATTTCATGCAGACCAAGTTAACACAACTGCTCTGGAAGATCCTTCTCCACGTGAAGGGACACAACTTAAGAGCGTTGCAGCTAAACTACATCTTCAAAAGAGGATTTTTTTAATCCAATATGCAGAAGGAGTGAAATTTACACTTTCTGTCCTATCCCTTCCTCCCTTTCTGACAACTCCTTCAAGAGGTTGCTGGGCAAAGGAACTAAATGTTGCCTCTCTAAGCCTTCCTGTACCTCCAGTTCTTGTGTCCCTCCAGTTCTTCTGCCAGCCTCTATGGAGATCACCTCTAGCGGATATATAACGAAGGGAAAAACATTCTTGTACTGTTACAATGTCCCACTTCCAATACACATCCACACGAAGTAAACTGGAAGGTAGCCCTGCCATATTTTACTTACTGGTCTACAACTTCAGGTGAGGGATTAAGAATGCCCTCTAGGATCAAAATGAGTGCCTATCCCCTCAGGTGGGACAGAAATCTCAAGCAAAGAAGTTTAGCTTATCCTAGGCCTGATCCCCAATCTCAAGCAATTCTTTTTTTGCTTCAGCCCTGAAGAAGAAAAAGCCAAAAGCCATTTTATCCAGAGCACTCAAACATGCACGAAGTCATAGCATTTTTTTCTGTACTCCGCGTGTTTCAGACAGTCTACTTAATGGACACTGAATAACTAATTCCTGGAAATTTCAGCTTAAGTTCTCATTTCTCTCTGACCAGCAGCATCCTTCTGATTGCTTCGGACTTGCAAAATCATTTGCAACATACCTACAATGAATCTGTTGGATAAAAGCAAAACAGAACAACGAAAGAAACTTCCCTGCACCCCAAACAGCTAGCTCTCTAAACGAGTACTCGTTCCTAATCTAAGGATAGTCTGTAAGCCCCTAAAACATATTCTAAGCCTCTCACTTATCCTTAGAGAAGGCTACAGCATGAATATAGCTTCTTGGATAGTCTCCTGGGGGGTGTGGGGAAGGAGGCAGTTTACCTCCTTTCTTTGTTTAAAGAACTATGCCCCTCTCACTTATGTTCATCTATAATTCAGCATAGATCCAATGCTAAAAATAAATTGTTCTTGGAAAGCACTTGGATTTTCCCCATATAACTGATAATTGAATGACCTGGAGAAAGATCCTTTCCAATTACTGAAAAAAATTGCTGTGCTTGATCTCAATGTTTTCACATGGTACTTTTTCAGATACAGCTGTTTAAGTACTCTACCCTCCCCACAGTCAAATTCATACTATGCCTAACGAGATAAGGCATTTAACGATCTGGGCCACAGAACCTGGTTTCAAAACATTATTTTTTTTCCCCAGACTACTTTAAAGAAGTAGTACAAGAGCAGAAAGGCAAGAAACTAAACAGCATCTAAGAGTGCATGGATCAAGGTGCAGCGTGCTCTCTGTTCTGTAGATCAAAGGTATATATAGAAGCTCTCCAACCTGCAAAAAGTTTACAAAACTAATAAAGGTAGAGGCAACCCATCAACAGATATACCACTTTACTCATCACCTTGCAGAACAAAACAACTGCAAGAAGAGGTCTGAGCAAGATCCACAATGCTGACAACAGCAGAGATTGACTGACTGAGTCAGAGAGATCATACAAAACCAGGAGAGTCCTTTCTTTTGCAGCAGAGATAGGAACACCAGAGGCGATTCAGAAATTGCATCTGCCAAGATGTGAACTTTCATTAGGAAACAGAGCAACACTATACAGCAGTCATTGGCAAAACACGGCCAGTGAGGATCCTCACTTCACAGACTAAGTTCTTCTGTCATACTCTATTGCTCTATGTTACCTCTTATTCTCTAACACTAAATATTCTGCTTCCTTTAAGTTCTCCTATACTAGGAATTTCCTTCTGATGTATCTAACACCCACAACCTCCTCTTGTTGTTGAATGCAACCGAACCATTGCCAGAGGAATACGTACTAGGGAAACCACCTCAAATCTCCAAGATAGGAAGAAGATGCCAGAACCAATTAGAGCCAGAGGTCAGAGTTACATCCTCAGGGTGTAATACATCAAATACATAAAAATCACAGTGTAAGGAAGGATAGCTTTGCACAAACTAAGCCTCCTTAAAGCAGAACTTAGAAAGGCATCACAAAAGAAAGCCCAAAAGGAAACAAAGTTCTTGGTCTGAAATGGGGCATTAGCACATTCTATTCCTCAAAACCTCTCTCACTGCAGCAAATATCATTACATCTTAAGTCCACAGCTATGGGCAACTCATGGAAAGCAGTTACACAAATATCATGCATTCTCATGAGGAATCTGAAGATCAGAGGTACAATTCTGCCACTTGTCTTTGTGAGGTTCTTCAAGAAGAACATGTTCTAAAGGGAGATGAAGATCTATAGGAAGATAGGTCTTTTTTCTCCTTACTAGCAGAAGAGCCTGAGGTACAGAAAGCACCTTGAAATTGGTTGCATTTGGGTTTTTTTTGTTCGTTTTGGGTTTTGTTTGTTCTTTTGGTTTTGTGCTTTTATTGCATTGTGTGGTTGTTTGTTTTTTTGTTTTGTTTTTTTAAATGAAGCTACTATCATTCTCTAGGGGAAAAAAAAAATTAGAAAGCAAAAAACTTGGTTTTAGGACGTCCTGGCATATAGAGAAGGGCTTTTTACAAGGGCATGTAGTGATAGGACAAGGGGCAATGGCTTTAAACTGAAAGAGGGTAGACTTAGATTAGATCTAAGGAAAAAATTTTTTACAATGAGGGTGGTGAAACACTGTAGCAGGCTGCCCAGAGGAGTTGTGGGTGCCCCATCCCTGGAAGTGTTCAAGACCAGGTTTGATGAGGCGCCGAGCAACCTATCTAGTGAAAGGTGTCCCTGCCCATGGCAGGGGGGTTGGAACTAGATGATCTTTACGGGTCATTTCCAACTCAAACCATTCTGTGATCCTATGATAAGCCTCTCCCCTAAATATTTTCTACTCTTCAGTAAGAAATGCTTTCACCAGAAGAATAGTCAAACTGAGGAACCATTAATGTGATCAGAAAGATTACTGCAGCTCCCCCTGGAAACAAAGGTGATGAATGGCACACGGGTTTTTATTCCTTATGACTTGCTCCTTTAGAAAAGATTGCCAAACGCCAGCTTGTCACATAGCATTAAGTTATGTCTTAACAGAAGATTTTGCAAGGCATCAACAGAGCTTTAAACAATGTTTTGTTTAATTCAACACTATACTAACATGTCTCTCTGCTGCAGAAGCAGTGCTATCCCATCCTTATTGTCTGTGTTATTTGTTAGCAGTACTGTCACTGAAGGGTTCAATCAGAACTTAGCAACAGTGCAGCAGCCTCAGGTCACTTCTGGCTCTTGAGATTTGCAAAGCAATTTGGGGATTTTTATTGCATCCAGGTTTTGTGCCACAAAGATAAACATCTGTCTGTGTTACAAGCTTTGTTAGTCACAAGAATGCTCGACTGTTTTCCCAGACTCATACAGACTCCAAGGATCTCTCTATTTAATATGCATTCTGACAACAGGAACAAAGTCAGTGCAGCCAGAAGCATCCACACGCAAGACAGATCTTTAAAGCACTGTGTATATTTCTGCTGAAGAAGAGTCTTCCATTGTAAAACAACTTTTGAGATCCTCAGATATCAAGACTGCCTTACTTGTTTTATTCTTCTTTCAGACAGTGCAGAAATTGCTGTCACACATTCCCCACGATTTATTTTCTTCTACAATCCCAGTGACTTTTTACAAAGTTTGTAACTCACAAGAAACTTCAAATACACACACACACTTGACATTTATTACTCCAAATCACACCACGTCCTTTTATTTGAAAGCCAAAAAAGCATGCTTGTGACTACCACCATACAATTCAACATTCTGCTCACAGGCAGGATACTCAGATACCAAGGTGGCAAACTCCATAACGCAAGTCAAGACTGAAAACCCTGTGACAAGCATTTCACACATGCTTTTAGATTATTTTATTCTCATTTTACTAGAAAGACATACCAGCTTATTAAAAGTGATGCGGAAAATTGAATCGAACATACCTGCCAATGCTGAGTCACAGCGTTCCACACTCCCACTTTCCCTGTATGGCTTGTAGCCACCAACTGGTTGCCAATGAAGAAGAGAGCATCTACAGGGACTCCAAGACTGAACACTCCTACAAAAAATGAAGAGTCTATGAAGCTCATCTAAAATAAAGAGAAAAAAACAGTAACAATGGAATCTTTCCACTATTATCATGTGTCACATTTATTACAGTGGCAAATAAAGAACGGCCAAAACTGGGTTTACAGTGTACTAGGTGAGGTACCATTCAAGCAGCCAACTGGGTTCCATTAAACTAAATGGCAGCATGATGTCATCTCTGCTGATGCAATCATTACTTTGGAAGGAGAAAGGAGGAAAGAGAGGGAAGAAAAGCCCATGTGAAATATTCCTTATTCTTCTACAGCCATCAAGCTCTCAAATGGCTTTACGCATCCTAAGGCACTAAAAAATAAATTAAAAAACCTATTACAGGATGCAGGATTTTTTTTTGTTGTTATTTTTTTTATCTGTGACTATTAAGTGTCATTTAAGAAGCAGTAATTTCATGGTTTTTGCAAGACAGACGAATTTGTGCCATACTAATTTGCAACTACCATTTAAGTTCTCACTGCCTTTTTTTTTTTTTAAAGTCCAATCAAACAGACATAGTCTGAAAACATATTTTAGAAACTAAATACAGCTACAAGGCTTCATCCGTATTCCGGGGAAAAGATTTAACAGCCCCAACGTGACACTACTTGAATACATTCAAATTTCTGTTTTAGCAAAAATACTTTAACCTGGAAAAACAAGCAGCCTGCAAAAGCCTACTTCCTTCTTTCTTTCTGTTTCTTTTCATCTCCAGATCTTAAGTTTGGTTACAGTATACAGTACACGGTAGAGCATACAGACTATTAAAAATTGAAGCTATTTAGGGAACCAGTTTCACCAATCATCACATACTATTCAAAACATGGAAGATAATACTTACCAGCAAAATGCTGGCCTTCAAAATAAAGCAAATGTGGCAACAAGAACATTTCACTTTATAAAAATCAAAACACTGCAGAAGATGACAGGCATTGATGACTATGCTTATAACAGACCTTAACATTCGAGCTTTTCAACAAAATCTGTCCCCTTTTTAGAGCTTCCTAGTCTCATTATAGAATCAAATATGAATATTTTTAATTGAACTGCAAACTTGGATAGCATACTACCTTTTGTACTGTTTATTGTACCATGTATTTAAAAGTCACAGTAAACTAAAAAGGTCTGAGATAATTTCCAAGTTTGCCAGCTATGAAGTCCAGCAAACTGGCCCTGTAAGTAACTCAGTTTGCAAGTAATTCCGGGCTAAGTTTTCCTACCTGATAAGTACAAAACTCTTTACTGCTCAGGATACATTACACTATCAAGTGTCAAGCTTCACTCACAAATTTCCTATTCCATACTGCTGACTCTACATATTTATATTACTCCTCACCAATATACTTTAACTGGTGCAGCAGCAGACAGCTGTCTTTAAAACCAGAGTAGCTGGAAACTTTAAAACAAGTAGCCGGAAAACTACCCGACATTGTTTTGGACAAATTCAGATGAACAGAGTGCCAGTCCCATCCAAGAAGCAGCCCTCTGTTATGCAACTTCAGAAAGCTGGAAGATATACTTATGTTTTAATTAGGATACTAAACTGTTTTCCAGGGCAAAGTATAATCGTTCAATGCAGATAAGATTCAGCAGTACAAAGGCACATGAAAAAGGCAATAAAAAAAATCCACAGAAACAACTAGAATTGATTACTCCAGAGAAGGATGAGATTCAAGGAAATCAAGGAAGACAGCTTGAATGGTCTGGAGGAATTTGAAGTGTCAGTCCTACTTAGACTCAACAATCTTGAGACCAATCCACAGGGGAGACAACGCTATACGTAATGACAGGCTCTTGTCTTAAGGGTCCCTCTCAGTAAAATACTGCTTACAGCAGCAATCCAGCAGCAGTGTCTTATGTAAGTAATATTGAAAGGAAAGAGAGCGCTCTGGGAGAGCTCTATCACAAAGATGCCAGCCCACACAATTTTCTGAGGATGGTGTCGCCAGGTTCCAACAACCCTTTGGAACAAGGAGTTTCTTTCAGGAGGTGCTAGCAATTTTCTATACCTCTAACACAAAGCAGGACTGCAAGCATTTGCCACTACAAGGAAACAAGACCGCTATATTCAAGTTATTAAAATAATCATGTAGGGTTTAAATAGTAGGGTTTTTTTAAACGAAGTAGCATGACCTATTATCCAAGAGAGGAGCAGTACGTTTTGTTCAATGTTAGTCAGACTAAAGATTCAATCCTGTAGGCACTTTGTCCCTGCTCCCTCCAGCCCCAAGTGGCATTTCCTTTGTTTCACAAAGTCACTTCAATGCAGTACAGCCTGTTTAGCAAAAGCGTTTTCTTCAGTTTTGTTGCCATGTTCAGTCATAGTCTGAGTTATCAGAACCTTATGATATTGGCATATTTTAGAGTTTTTATATGACGTCAAAGTCCACTTATGGTTTTTGCCTCTCTTAGCACTTGATTTCCAAAAATTTGAGATGTTGCTTCATGTATCTTATTGCAATTCCCAAAGCAACACAAGCAGCTAAGTCAAACCAGAAAACGCAGGAGGAATGTAATAGTGTAGTGCTTAAAGCAAAGCCTATTACAGGAGTACAGCTGTCACACTAACTCTTCCGTGCCTTTAAGATTTGGTCAAGGGGAGCATAACAGAAGAAAAGGCTTCTCAAGTATAGTATTTATTCCCTGTTTAATAGGGATATTTCACATTCAACTGTTAAACAAAGCTTTCACTTAAAAAAAAAAAATACAATGGAAGCTTCTTTTCTGTTTTGTTGACCATGATTACATACAAGAAATCTGAGTCACAAGTAAAAGAGCAGCATATGGCCGCATTAGCGCAGGCAAGACCTTTGCCCTTCTCCATCTTCAAATCTAACTTGGTGTTTCCATTCAGTCAAGCATGAAAAAAAAGCAACAGCTGTTAAAGATAGCTAGAAATTGCCTGAGTATCTTTCAAGTAAGCTCCTCCTTTAAAGGCACGAGTCAAAACTTGAATTTGGTCATTTTGACTTCAATTAATGACCACATTAATTCTCACGACTTCAACTACAGAGATACATCGAATAACAAATTAACTCAGCATTAAGTTTCAGAGAAAAGTGTCCACATAAGGAGACTGCTGTCATACTTTACTAGCAGTACCCACTGCCAGAGGAAACAGACTCTACTGGCATAACAGCAATGATTCAAACACCAGGAATTAGGCTAGAGGAAGTTCCTAATACCGTTTCCTTCGCTGCCTCCCAAACTTGTCAGATAAGCCATCAGATCAGTACAAAGGAATATTTACTTCTGAAGATGTCTTCTTGCTCTTTCTAAAGCCTCCCTAATCGCGTGTCCCTCAGTGCCAAGGTGTACGAGCACTAATTCCTGTATGCTTTGTAGGCAGCAGGCTGTGCCTTTTCCTTACCTAGACACTCAAGTTACAAAATCAAGAAATTTTCATCTTCCAAATTCCATTTATGAACTACATTTGACAGAGAAGTGAAACATTTTCATCATCTCCATGTAAAAACATGGCTTTAGTAAGACATGGAAAGAAAAGAGCAAATCTCTGTAGCTTTCCATCTCAAACTTTGTTCCTTTGTGCTATGGCCTAGATTCAAACACAAGTGCAGGGAAAAGTTTAACTCTTAATTTGCATCTTCACACAAAACCTCAAACCGAACAGTAAGTATTAGCTAGTATCTCTTCAGTAAACAGACTACTTTTTTATTCTCCATCTTTTTTGATTTTGAGAATAGATTTCTCTAGCACAACAGAGAAGAAAGTTAACATGATCTAATAGGTTGCTGTAGCAACTATAGCTTGTTTTGTCACTTTGTGAAAGTGATTACTGAACACTACAGAGAATACATACCTCAAAATAATGTCACAGACTTCTTTTTGGTTAAACACACACACACAAAAAAGAAAAATATGCAGGCAATTACAGTTACCGATTTCACTGCCACTACCACCATCTTGAATGCTCCACAAGATTATGCTACTCTCTGAGGCAACTGCAACCATCTTATCCTTGTCTCCATGAGGTCCTCCAACCACCTTTGCGTTGAGAGCCACTCGCTCAATTGTCCAGTCCAGATAGGGACTCGTGAACACCTGCTGCCACCCAGATGACTCTTTGATTCTGGAAGGGCAGAGGAGGGAACAGGGAGCAGACATTAGCGATTCAGAAACAGACAACTCACTAAGCCTGAACCAATTTGGATGACCCCCTCTTACAGGATAAGTCATAAAACTTCAAATGCCAGTTAAGCACTATCGTCTACAAGAGCTGTCTTTTTTACTTAAAGTTTGATACTGCATATTATTTCAGTGCTCTGCAGTTACTAGAGCCCTGTGCTGGGCTTATTCCTCATACAAGTACATCTGACACAGAAGTTACAAGACCAAGCCAAAAGCCTGGGCTAGCCAAATGCTAAAGAATGAGGTTCAGCATAAGACTTCAGAAGAAATCTCTACTAATTTCCAGAGGCAAGGTGTCTTACATATCATGTAAGACCTCCAGTCATGCTCTAGCATAAAGCTGTGCTATCTAGTCATGTTTTCTGTTTACTGTATACTGTAAACGGCCTATACTGAATTGACTATAGCCTTTATTTTTAGAGAATTTGCCCATGCAATTTTAAAGACTTACATGATGCCAGAAAAGCACAATTTGTCTGATTTAATTTTAGGCAATAATTTAGATACTTTTCAACTGGACTAGAGCACAGTAAATCTAAGCAGTCAAATTATATACATGTTAATATGGAAAGCAGAAACATATCTATAGTATTTTTTGCCATTGTTGCCATTCTTTCACTTCAGCATTGCATCCTGCCTGGAGATGAAGCACCACAGATCACGGTGCTCCACCCATACAACATGCAAAAGAAATTGCAGTGAAGTGACTTAAGAGCAGAACTGCAATATCCATAAACCTTTAAAGGCAACCAAGATGTTCTCACAAGCTTTACTATCAAGTTTTGAAGACTTCTGCTGTACTTCAAAGGGAAGAAAAATACTATCTTTAGGATGCATTGTGCTTTGCTGTAGCTTTTTACTGAAATAATTATCTTAAGCATTTAAATAGTAACTGTTACAAGCAGCATACAAGAAAGTCACAAAACTAAACATCTGAATAGATTTAATTTCTTACTGCACAAAATTCACTATACACTCCACTACAAATTAACACTTACTTTGAGAAGTGATTCTGGCCCTTACATTAAAATAATTCTGACAAGAATCTTGAAATTTACATCACTTGACTTCAGCATAGTAGTATAAGCAAGCTTTATTAAAATTTGTGGGTAGAGGGAAGTAGTTTTAAGTGTATGTTGTCTCCTCAAACACTAGATATGAAAAAAAAGTCTGGGCAAATTCACTTGTCAAGCAATAAAAAAATAGACAGGTATTAAGATACAGCAGAGAGGGGAAAAAAAACCTGTTACCAAAGCTGTATAAAAGCAGAATGGAGGAGAGAAAACTTCACTACTGTATTCATAAAATCATAGAAGCATTTAGATTGGAAAAGACCTTTAAGATCATTGAGTCAATCAAGTTCTAGAAGAAAAGGCATGCAAATCAAGACAAGACTGCTACCTTGAGTCACTATGAAGAAAAACAGCATTTTAAATTGGCATGTTGACCTGTATCCTCTTTCAGCAACGGTTCAAGGCTGACATTCTTCATCAAAAGCATCACTAATAACTTAAGTTCAATGGTAATAAGTCTAAGTAGATTACCAGACAGGAAAGAGGCAGAATCTTTGACTTAGAATCATAGAATGGTTAGGGTTGGAAGGGACCTTAAAGATCATCTAGTTCCAACCCCCCTGCCATGGGCAGAGAAATCCTCCACTACACCAGGTTGCCCAAAGTCTCATCTAACCTGGCCTTGAACACTTCCAGGGATGGGGCATCTACAACTTCTCTGGGCAACCTGTTCCAGTGCCTCACCACCCTCAATGTAAAAAATTTCTTCCTTATATCTAATCAAAATCTCCCCTCTTTCAGTTCAAATCCATTGACCCTTGTCCTATCATTACACACCCTTGTAAAAAGTCTGTCTCCAGCTTTCCTCTAGGCCCCCTTTAGGTACTGGAAAGCTGCTATAAGATCACCCTGGAGCCTTCTCTTCTCCAGGCTGAACAGCCCCAACTCTCTCAGCCTGTCTTCATAGCAGAGGTGCTCCAGCCCTCGGATCATCTTTGTGGCCCTCCTCTGGACCCGCTCCAGTAGCTCCATGTCCTTCTTGTGTTGGGGACTCCAGAGCTGAACACAGTATTCTAGGTGGGGTCTCACGAGAGCAGAGCAGAGGGGCAGAATCACTTCCCTCGACCTGCTGGCCACACTTCTTTTGATACAGCCCAGGATACGATTTTTCTATACTTAAGAGAGCCAGCATCCAAGGAAAACAGTCAGAGACAAAATCTAAAGGAGGGGACACTTAGCGTAAAGACAATTGCAAATCATCGCCTCTTTCTCCAGTCAGACCATATTAAGCATAATTGTGAACATTAAGTAGAGCAAGAGGAGTCACATTTAGTACAAATTAAAGCAAAACAAATTGTAGTGATGAATATAAGAGACAAGTTAGATGTGATTTAAGTTACAAAATCAAAGCAAGTAAATTAGTATTCTATACAGTGAAAAAGGCAAACTATGGCTTCAGCTTGGCAGTAACCAGAAAGAAGCTATCCACATTACACTCTCTATTTTTCCTTCTGTTTTGGAACCATACTACTTACGACAGCAGTGGTAGATTGTTTTTGGCAACAGCTCTTGTTAAAACATTGCTTTTCACTGAAAAGATGGCCACTAATTAAATAAAAACTACCAGATGTGAACTAAAAACAGCTTCTGTAATATGAAGGTGTTACTTATCTTCACCTGATCTTAAAAATAGCCACTTTGTTTCCAAGACATTTAAAGACGCTTTTTAGCCATCCAGGCGAAGCAACAAGTGCTTGCTGAGCCAAAAAAACCCTGAAGTTTAAGACAAGGTTCATCACTTATGTAGTAAAAATCCATTAATTGTTTCAAGTTCTTTGATAGTCTAACTTCACACACTGTTTTCAAACCCATATAGTAGGCAGAATTTTAAATGAATCTTTCATTGTAAAAGCCTGCTTTAAAACAGACTTTTGAAGCAGTTAAATTGGAATCTATTACTTTTGCAACAGCATCATGAATTGACATAAAAGCAGCAAAATTTGAGTTCCTATTGAGCAGTTTATTTGCAAGAGCAAACGTGGCAACTCATATTTATAGGAGCAGACTGAATGTATGTGATCTACTGTCATATTCTTTTTAGATTCCTGTAACCCAGCAAACAACTATATTCGTACCTGTAGCAAACAGCAAAATGGGCATAAGCAGCTACTATCCAATTGTGGTGGCCAGCTACTATCAGGACTTTCCGTGGGTCCACAGGAAATCCTAAAAACAACAAAGCCAAAGTCAGTCAAGTGATGGGTATTATAAGACAGACATGTAAAAAAGGATATAGCTCTCTGCTAGAGTATGCAATAGAAACTTTGATAATGAAGTTTCTCAAGGAACATTTTCAGCTAGATTCTAGTTAGCAATATTACCCCTCACAATCCTTGCAACTATTACAGTTCTTACATGGAAGGAAGATATTTCATCTCAGTCAATACAATGCAAAGCGTTCATAAAGAGAAAAAGGCAGGTACAGGCCTCAGGTTTAAAGCCTGCTAAACTGGTAAAAACTTGAAGATTGTTATCAAAGAAGAAAAAGTCCTCTCTTTTGTAAAAGTTCTTTCCAAATAGTTGGTGCAATTCTTTATTATTGTTCCAGACTGTTAAACTGAAATTTCCAGTAGCTCCTCCATTTATTATCTAGTGGGAGCATGCCTGTTTCTGATCTATAACTATTAGGTTTGGCAGAAGTGTTGGATACCACTGGAGATCAGTGGTTATGGTACTGCCCCAACTTAGCTCTCAGCATTGATATGCTAAAGAACTAATGCCTAAAGACTGATCTTCTATCTCATTTTGCCCAAGACTGCTCTCTTCCAAATCTGCAGCAACTCAGGAATAAGAATCAGCAATTCATATCCAAGGCTTATTTTCATATTACCTGGATATAGATTCATCTTTTAACATACCCTAGAGTTTCCCAACACTGCCACAATTTACACAATTATAGCAGAAATGCAACACTTCTAACAGCATCATTTTGCTTGCAAAGTCGAAAACTGGAAAATGACAGAATTCAAGTCTATCTTGTTTATAGTTTTTATATATTTTATAAGAAAAGTACTCTATATTATCAAACAACTGAAGACTACCTTTGCCCTGAAGAGTCAATTCTTGCAGGGCAAGAGAGGCATCCAGAGAAAGGAAGAGGTGCAAGAGCAGGAAGGAGGTCCTCAATAAAGACTAAATAGACACTAGTCTGGCTGTTTTTTATCATAGCTTTAATACAGTGTAAGCATTTATCTAAAGAGCCATACTAAGACTGCACGAACAACTTTGATTTGCCTCTCTCTCAGCCTAATGTCTTGATTGTGCAGCAGTGAGCCTTAAATACTGCATAGGGAATATTGTTTAAATAAGCATTCAGCAATTTAAGATCATACAAACAAAGAACAACAGACTGAAACCAGAAATAGTCACTCACTTTTTATTTCCCAGTGACAATCATCTTTGCAATTTGTTTTGGTTTTAAAACTGACATTCCTCACCTAGCCTGACTGTACTTTCCCCAGTACCAGCAAGGGTAGGTTGGACACCACCTCCATGAATCTCACCCTCGGAGCAGTTTTGACCAGTCCTAACATCAGCCGGTGGCCCACCAGTATTATTTATTTTACGGTTGGGAATGCCTATAAAAGAAAACAGATGTTTTGTCCGACTTCATAAACCTTAGCGATACAGCAGATATTCATTCACTTTCAAAGTACAGGATTAATACTTGGGCGTTTTGATCCAAAGTCTAATTTGTCTGCTATAAGACTTGGGCAGTGTCCTAATACTAAAACAGAAAAGGCTTTTGCTTTCTACCTTGATATTCACAGTTTAAGGAACTATCTTCAGACACCTTGTCAACAATTGCCTAGATATCCCTTAGTCTTCAGGTTAACATATGAACTGTGTTCGTCTCTATACAGAAGTAAAAATCTCTTATTGCTACAGAAAGTTCATTTGTGCTGATTTGTCATCTAGACTCAAGGCACCTAAAGTAACTGTACATTCAGCAAGAAGAAAGCAGTCCATATGAATAACATTTAACTGAAACATACTAGAAGAACCTCTACTCTAGTCTACCACCAACCACAGCCTGCTTAATATTAAGATGCCACCCCACCCAGTAACCTAAATATGCCATTTCATTCAGCAAAAGGATAAAAGCCTTGTTTTTGAATCAGAACTATGTCCAATTCAACCATTCTTCTTACTCTTCGCATAAGAAAGTCTTTTCTGGACAGTCTGACAGCTAGAGTAACTACCTCAGCCAATTGCCTCTACTAACTAAAGCAGTGAGTGCAAGTTAACATCTGACCGTGAATACAAAAATACCTGGTGGAGGCAGGTAGCCATGAAAAAGGACACTGCCACAAGATGACCGTTCCAGTTCTTCACATAGAAGCAATCTTCTCACTGAGGAGGCAAACCACATATGACCATAGCTTTCACTTCCCAGGAAACATTACATTATTTCAAATAGCCTTCTCTATCAGTAGGTTTGAAAATCTTCAGGGTCACAACTGCCCAGGACTTGTAAGTGGGTCATTACTGTAGTATTAAATTAAATTACCTCATATTAAAAATGAAAAATAAAAAATTACCTAAGGGAGTGATTCCATAGAATTCAGCTTCATGCCTGAGAACGTTAATACTCACTCCACTGGAGAAAGAAAAAGAAAAATCAAAATTAAAAAAAAGCCAACAAAAAACAGAAGGACAGAGTGAGTCGATACCTTGAATATAAATACTTGCATATAACTAGATATTACACAATGTGAGCATCAAGCTACCTGACAGTTTACAGAATTACCACCAACTGCATTCAACAGGTTGATGTTTGAGATTTCAAAGTGATCTTAGTATTATCTTTCATTAAAAACAAGGATATAGAAATAAAGAAATGCATCACCATAAGTGGTTTAAATTACAAGAATCCACTAACAAGATATAATGCTGCCATTTCTGCCTCCTCTACTCTGTATGTATACTCTAGACATGGCCCCAGATCTACCAGGGAGCTGAGTCATATACTAGGCACACACCTAGCTGAGTAAAACTGAACAATCCTCATTTGAAAAAGTTTTCTAATGCATCTGATCAAATTCATTTTCACTTGAAATAATTAGAACTTCTTACCGTAAGTCTAACTCCTTTGTGCGAAGAAAATTTAAAATGGGTGCAAATGCTGCTGGATCTCGATCAATAAATATCTGCAAAGAAAAATTGCGGTACTTTTAGCATTACTATGGAGCAACTGTTAACTAAAATGCTTTTTTATACTAAGCATGGCAAAGAGGAGTTGGAGATGAGGCAGTCAGCAGATAAACACAACTCAACATTCTTAAAGACTTGTACAAACACTGCTGCAAATAGACAGCACTTAATAAACATACTCTTTAAGTTCTAGAGTCTCCACAAAGATCAATGGGCAACAAACCCAGAAATGTCACCAATTTTCATGAAAAGTTTAAAGACCAGACTTTGGTGGCATGACATTCACATAGTTACAGCTGAGACACCTTTATCCTGTTCTAATCAAAAATGTAAAAAACAAGAATATTAAAAAGTATTTTGCTCAGTAGGAAAAAAAGAAAACACTACTTTAAATCTTCATTAGATATAACCAAATTAGATACTCCCAAACAGTCATTTTCCCACACAATAGCATGAGGAGTATGGCACCTAGGCTTTGAAACTGTGAGAGAGAGAATAGGATATTTCTAACAAAAGAAAAGGAAAATACATGGCAACATTCTGAAATTATTTCTAAGTTCTTATTGGAGTGATAAGTGTCAGAATGCGAACAAAAGGTCAAGTCCAATTGAACATTAATCTTCATGGACTCTGAAGCAGAGATGAGGCTGTCAGCATTTAAAACGTAGGCTTGAGCAATAACGCTCCTATTAGGGGTTATGGAATACAACAGTGAAAGAAAATACTGGCAAAAAACGAAACAGGTTTTTAAAAGTCTAGGAAGGTGAACGTTTTTCATTCATTCTGCCATTTGTTTTCCATGCTTTTAGGATAGCTGACTCAGGCAGCACAACTCCCATTAGCACCCACAGTGAATATTGTTTAGGAGAGAACCTAACTGAAAGCCTAACATCAAATTAATGAGTTATCGGTAGGTTTATTACTCACAGCACCAGTTTCATCCTTCAGCGTAGAAATTCTTCCACTCAGCAAACTGGAACACAGGAAATCCTCATTAGATGTCCCTCAGAAATGTACTAACACAAATACAAGATAGCAACACAGTCAGTTTGTTCTCTGTGTGCTGTAGGTTGCATTTTGGTAAAATAGTGCAGCTGAGCAAAGAAAACTGCCTTGGTAAGGCAGAATGATGGTGAGGGTGAAGTATCTCTCCTGAACAAAGGAGTAGTGCATGCACATCTGAGGAAAGCCTAAGAGGTGCACCATAAGGACCTTCAGATTCCCAAAGAAAACAGACACAAGGCCTAGCATGAAAGGATGGAAAAGTTTTCCCAGGCACTCAGAGGGCTGTAACTCAGTCTGTTACAATCTCGTAAATTGGTAAAAGCTGCTTAAGTAAAAAGGAAGAGTAAACAATCCATTCTGCAAGGGCTTACTGGGCAAGAATGGGGTGGATGAGTTTTTACACAGTTTTACTTCAAAGTTTCTCTCCCATCAGATCAAAGTACTTCTGCTCCAGATCAGTAGAAAACACCAAAACCTTGTTTTACAGATAAGAAGCAAACTAACTAATGTCAACAGTTTTATTCAGGATTCCATCTGAGTCTGGACAACAATTACCTCTGAGATTTGCCAGTACTAGATAACTTTCAGAACAACCTTCTTAGTATATTTAGTGTTGAGACAGGGGAAGAGCAAGGGTCTTCCTCCTTATGCCTTTCCTTCCATGCGTCAAAGAAGGTGACATTTCCCTGGCACTCCATTTACCTGAACATTTCAGTTAAACAAGTGCAGGAAATGCTGCCTATGTCAGCTGCTTAAGCTTTTATGAAGAAAGAAGTCCAGAGTATAAAAGTTAAACATAAGGAAGCAACCTTTAGGTTTTCTTTTATGTTGTTTGGGATTAACTAGAGTGAGAGAGGTACTGCAACTACAGCGCAAAATGACAAGGGTACAAACTTTCAGCAGCACAACCTACAGAAGTAGTGCTGGTAGCGACATAAAAGTTAGCAGTAGGATGTTCAATAATGCAACAGCTCTTGTACCGCAAGTTAAAACCCTCCAAACTTTATATCAACTGAGGGTACAGCAATAACTCAAAAAACATTGAAGGCAGTACTACTGTGTATGGTCAATAAGATCACAAGTGGCAATAGAGTGCCACAGAGTCAGTGGCATCTCCCTTTCCTGCAGACTTGAGCCTTATTTCCATGACACTCCATCTAAAAAGTGACAACTCTTCAGCACATAGAAGTTGCCATAGCACCACTCAAGACAGAAGATGACTTTGGATTAACAGCTTATTTGAAATTAATCTGTCCCACTACTTGAGATAGGGGAAAAAGCATTAAGGAAAAAAACCCCACTATTTAGAGCATAAATTAAGAACATATGTTCTTTTTTTTTTAAAATTACTGTTAATTTGTCTTTGTCTAATGTGATGATATATTACAAATACCTGGAAAAAAATGAATCTGGAATCCACATCAGTGTTTGTCTTGAGGTGCTGAACCTAGGAAACCAAAGTTACAAGATTAGAATCAGCTCTACAATTGGAAGGAAGGCTGATATATCAAAATACTTTTCACTTATCCCATAAAGGGAAGTTTGAGAACATTTAAATGCCTGCACAGAGTCAAAGAGGTTGCCAACTCTTTGGACAGATTGTCCTTAAGCATAAAGCAGGACTGTCCTGAGATCCCAAAAATGTCATTCTTCACGTATTTGTAACACACTGTTCCAAACATCCTACATTTTCTGCTTCTCATACTTTGTCAACATTAATGCTTGCAAAAAAAACTGCATCAAAAAAGCAGCCACTAAAATAAGAGTTTATGAAGTGTGCTACATTTGTCATTAACTCCATGTTATCCTTACTTAGGACTCAAAAGGTGCTACGTTGTCCCCTGCAAAAGACTACAGTAAGGTTCAAGTTAATATTTTACAGTAACTTTAATTATTTGCTATGTTGCTATTTGGACCCTCTTAGAGGCCAAAGGTCCCAAAATAACAGGTAAAAGTAGGAAAGTATTTACTGTGAACCACAATGATATTATGAAAAAACATAAATCATAGTATTATTTATAATGCCAGACAGTATTTTACATAATAAATAACTACGAACTCCTTTACACTTCTGGTTTTGATTTAACATGAAGGAAGACAACTGGACTGGCAGCTTGGACAATGAGTTCATGCTCCTCGTCAACTCTCTGACTGTACATATCCTCTTACTAGTACCACAACTTCTTAAGAAACCTTTGGTGACCTCTTCATTAATGGGAATCAAAAAAGGAAATGCAAAATTAAAATTCCATTACAATCTTCCATATAGTACAGTACATTACAAAATATTTTTGGAATAAAAATAATCATAATTTATCTAGTTTTCACTGCTTGTATTTTCAAGTTTTGGAGAAAAAAAGATGTCAACAAAAACCCCACTGCTTTATACCCCCTAAGAGGCAGAAACACAAAGGCTATATGGAACTATCATTCTGCATAACACACGGATTGTGCAGCTGCTCACTGCAAGCTGAACAATGACAAATCTGTTCTTAACAGAAAATCTACAGTATCAGCGTTCTAAGCACAAACATGTACAAAGTCTTTTCTAAAAAAAAAGAAAAAATAAAAAATTTCAAGAAATTAAAGAGAATAAACACAGTTAGCTATTTAAATGGAAAGTGACTTCTAAGTATATTTGCAGTTTTGCAGAACTTTTTTCATCAGTAATACAGATCACTGCCCTTCTCTACTTTAAGAGTAAGGGATGATTTACTTAACTATAATATGTGCAAAATACAAAACTGTTAAATTAATTTTATCCAAGATTAATCTGAACTGTGCTTGTAACTATGGGAACAGATGGGGCATCACCAGTTAGCCCTTTTAAAGGTCTTTACAAGCTAAAGACTTTTATTGTCTGATACTTTAAATACTTTACAACTTTCAATTATTTTTGTGGGGTTTAGGAAAAAAAAGAAAAGAAACAAACAAAAAAAACAGAGGTCTTACAGTTTACCAGGAAGATGTGTATAGGCAGACATGGAAAAAATACTATAACCACAGCTAACTGGCATGTTCTACAACACTGAATGATAAAATCTAAATTAATTCTGAAGCAATAAAAAAGTCTGACGAGACCATGAAGACATTCAGGATCTTTAAACAAACGTTTGATGTTTGAGGAGTCAATGGTACTATCTTCTCAATACACCACAACTTCTGACCTGAAGGTATGTTTGCATATAGGCACGTGAACGACAGTCAATTACTCAGAGCTGTTAAGATTGAAGTTTTGCTGGTGTTTTGACCAGCTGAGTTCCTCTCTAGCATTTTCTAAGTCAGCTAAAGAGCTTAGTAGCAAAACATGCAGGACTAGAAGATGTGCCAGAAGAACAAGCCACATACTAAGGGGCACAGGAAAAGGAGCCATCAACTGATTCCATGCTCATCTCCTTGCAATTTTATTGCTTTGCATAATCAGTGGGTTTAGATAGCATAAGGATTTTCTGTCTATGATTTGGCACTCTGGTACCAGTTTAGCAATACTTCATACTAACATATACTTCAGAACACTTTATGATACACACACACTAACTATGTAAACAACGAGACAGAGTTCTCCTTCCCAGGATGTGGAAAGAAGTTTAGCTAGCAACATTTACGCACATAAGTGCCTCTGCAGCTCCATGCAGCTACCATGCAGTGGTCAGATAGACATCATATCAGGAATATTAGGTAAACCCAGTGCAATATCCTCAAATACTCTAAAGCAGGTGACAGCCTACCACAGTTATTTCAAAGAAAATATAGGCAACTGGAAAGACACACTTAAGTGTTAGTTATAAAACAACTATTTTCATAGTCTATTATGCTTGTAGAGTTATTTTACAACCAGAGGGAGGTAAAGGGTCAAGCAAATTCACTTAATTTGTTACAGTCATTTCTGTGAATGTTAACTTGCAAGAAGCTCGTGCTCCTAACTAAGGAATCCACAAAACCTGAGATCAGGAACTGCTGGAACAACTGCACACAACAAAGAAGCTCTGGCAGTCCCAGGGAGTAGTGTGAACCTCATGTCAGAACACGGTGTCTCTGTACTACATCCTCCAAAGTATAACTGCTGTCAGAGGCAAGTGCTAATTTCCCCTTCTCACCCAACTCTACAAGCAAACCTAATAGTTTCAGGTTTCTAGTAAGGGTAGCAGAAACTAAGAGGACAAAATGTGTGCTCCCTCATTTACTGTCCAGATCATCCACTCCAGTGTCAGCTTTGTGTCACCTGCCTTCGCAAGCTGAAAAACCTGGCTCAGATGTATTTTTCAGAGAAGATGGGCACTCCAAGGGTAGTTGAGCTTGCAAAAGACCAAAATCTCTTACACAGAAGGCTGGTACTATTGCACATTGTCTCCTTATTAAAAGGGAAATGTCTACGCACGTATTTTCTACTCCTTACATCCAAATGATACCTGTTGACTAGAATCTAGCCCTTCAACTAGAAATGAAATACATACAATTGTTAGTTTGCTTTATTCTTTGTATTTCTCTGTGTAGACAAGCCCTCCGAGGATGTGTATTTCTTCCCTGATCCATGCCCTGTACATAATTCTCTGTTCTCT
This sequence comes from Tauraco erythrolophus, assembly GCF_009769465.1. NCBI lineage: Eukaryota > Metazoa > Chordata > Aves > Musophagiformes > Musophagidae > Tauraco > Tauraco erythrolophus. The sequence goes on along the minus strand of NC_141466.1, from coordinate 108,899,876 downwards.
GCAGACATATTTAATAAGTAAGATCTATTTTAAATTACGAGGTTAAAGCATCTTTGTGATTCCACTTGTAATAAAAATCTAAAAGATGATCCGGCCTTTCAGAGACAGAGTCCACTGAAGAACCTTATTCAGTGTAACACAAAACTGGTCCAAGCCAACACCAAAGTCATCGTGAAAGCATCATTATAGGTGAGATCTGGTCATGCAAGTTGCAAGCAGCTTCTCTGAGCTGAAACAGGTTCTTAATGTCTTCTTATAACAAAGGAATTCTGCATCTATTTTTATGGCACCCTCCTTTAAGAAAGGCTGCAACACACAATTTAGTTATAAGAATGAGTCCACCTTCTGGGTAATGCAAGAAAATTCTTAAAATAGTAGTAGTTCCTACTACTAATAGCTGCTTTTACATTGTGCATAGACTCAGGAAGACACATCAGTTTCCACTAGTTACGGTAATCTGAATGATTTTGTGCGCGAGACTTTTGACAGGAACATTTGCCCTATTTATCACACAGATTCTGTGTGGTCAGAACACAGAATTCTCTGCGTACTGTCCCACAGTTCTCTGTCTCAATCTGCTAAAACGTTCACATATGCCATCTTCCACTCTTCCAGCGTACATTCAAACACAATACAATACTTTATTCTGGTTGACAGCGGCAGTATCGTACCGACCTTTTCAACACCTTAGTCTCTGAGGCTGCCAGACAGACTGATCAGGGGCAGCCTACGGATCTGATAGCCATGCAGACCTCTCCGTCCTCTTCACCTGAAGCAGCAGTATACCCGGAGAGAGTCCCTGAGACTCGTTACTGGAGTACGTATCTATAAACTGCAGACACTGCAGGTAGACACCACACAGGACTCCCCCTGCTTCCCCTATTCGGTACGCCGGGCTCAGCTCCCCCGCAACACGCTGGGTGAAGCTTCATTCAGGCCTCCCGGAGGCAGCACCGCGTCCAGGGCACGGAGCCCCGACAGACAGCTTCCAGGCGAGCCAGCACCGCCGTCCTCCGGGGACGGAGCGGCTGCCGGGCCAGCCCACCAGCCGGGCAGCGCTTCCCTTCGGTTAGAGCCCGGCGGGGGCCGGCTGCACGGAGCGCCGCTCCCCCTCGCTGCGATGCCCGCCAGTAACGCGGCGGCCGCCACCCGCCGCTCCGCGGGACCGTAGCGGCCCGCCGGCCAGGCCGGGGGCCTGTCCCCCTCCGCCCGCCCGCCCGCTCTCCCCGCGCCCTCGCTCACCTGGTGCCGCCCACGTTGAGCTGGATGATCTCCCCGCTCCCGGCGCCAGCGAAGCCTCCGCCGTTCCCCGCCATTTTCCCCGCCGCCTGCTCCAGCCGGCGCCCGCCGCCGCCGCCTCCCGCCGCCGGAACCTCGGGGTCGAGGGAAGCAGCGGCGGGGCCAGGCAAAGGCGGCGGCGGGGAAGGAGGAGGCGGGGGATCGGCCAGCGGGCCCGCGCAGCCCTCCGCGGCCGCCGGCGGGCAGGGCAGGGTTGGGTCAGCGGCCGCGTCCGGCCAAGCTGCAGCCCCGCGGGCTCCGCGCCACTCAGGCCCAGCCAGGCCGCGCCGCCTCCCCCGTCCGAGCGGAAAATGCCATGGCAACGCGACAGCACCTGGGGCGGGCGGAACGGGACCGGCGCGGGCCAAAACACCTCAAGCCGTTCGCGGAACGGGGCCGGCTGCGAAGAGGCGGGGATCCCCCCACGGCGGCGGCGGCGGCTGGGGCGGGGGGTGGAGCAGGTCAACGCCCCTCGGGGGCAGGGACGCGCCCGGAAGGGGCCGGGTGCGCCCGGCTGCTCCCGAGGTGGGGTCCCGCTGCGAGCCGGCGGGGCGGGGCGGGCAGGTGAGCGGGGCGGGGCGGGACGGGGCGGCCGTGGGGGGCCGTGTCACCGCCGCCGCCGCCGCAGGCGCCGGGCTGGCCTGTCTCGGCCCGGCCTGTGCGGCGAGGCCGCCGCCGGGAGCCCGCCCGCCTCGGCTGCGGCGTCACGCCTGGAGGGGAAGGAGCCAAGAAGGCGGAATTCTTGTCCTCCGTGTTTGTAAAGGAAGGGGGCAGCCGCCCGTGCCGCCATCCGGCGCCCGCGACTCCAGCGTGAAATAAAGACGCCGCAGGGTCCCTGGGCTGGGGAGGTCACGCCTCCGGTAATCGGCAATGCCGCGCAGGGAGACAGAGAAACAGAAAATTCCTTGAAAACTCAACGGGAAGGCAGCGGTGGCACCGTGGAGTTCAAAGCCTGGGTCGCGGCCCACCCTCGTCAATCGAATTCTGCGCCCGCGAAAGGGAAGAAATTGTAGAGGTGACAAATCTGAGCCCACAGTGCGGTTTGGGGAAGAAATGTATCGCAGCAAGTGAAGGAAAGTTGAGGAGGAAATAAATGACAGTGCGGTTAGCAGAGGAAGTAATAAAATTGTGGTTTAAAGTTGTGAGGGTAGGCTTTACGATGAATGCCTGCGCTCAAACTAGGAGAGGAATCAGCAAACACGTGGCCAATATTTTAGTTTATTGTAAGTGAAAAACCCACTGTGAGGATCTACACCCTATTTAAACATAATGTTTTTCTGCAAGGACTCGTGGATAGAGATGAAGCATACTCAAAAGTTATATTTTGAAAATGCTGAGGGAGTTATGTGACTAGTCTAGGAATAAACTGCTTGAAGTTACCTGGCGACCTCACTTGCGTACCTTGGAAATTCAAGTTTTATCCCTCTAGTCATATCACAGAGCCCAATTCACCAAGGTACCTTTGCCAGGCAGTGAAATACTTTGGAGAAATGACTTTGCTATCACAAGGCCCTATCGCTATCACAAGTCCCTATCACTATCACAGAGAAACATGCAGCCATGTTAGGCTTCTTGGGATAATTGGCTAACCAGCAGAGCGTACTAAGCTTAGGCAGGGAGCCTACAAACACTTCTGTAATGTGTTCTGAGTATGTTAGTACAGATGCTTCTACGGTGTGTTTTGTCCTACAGCCTAAGGGGAAGGGAAAATCAAAAAGCAGCCTAATGTGTCACTAAGCCCTAGACCTTCATGCTTTCTGTATGCTTTGTAGCCTGGCTGCAGTTTGGGTTTCTTCTTGGGTTTCAGAAGAGCCTGCTTTCGGGTTTCTGCTGAGTTGTCTTCTCCTTCCCTGGAGTATATAATAGGAAACAAAAAATGTTCAGGTGTGCTATCTGGCAGAGAAGGAAATTGAACTTCCTCTCCTATGTCCCATGGGAGTCCTCTAACTATTGAAGTACTGGATAAAAGAGCGGGAAGGGATTTTTCATGTATTTGGGAGGAAGACTGACTCTCCCTACTTCAACCCATCAGGTTTTAAAAGAAAAACTTAACTCACAGAGGGTTTGAGGCTGTGAATCATGCTTGGAAACCATACCCTTCAACACATCACTATGGAAAGACTCTGTGTAGAAGACCTGCACCTATCCTCAGGGTTTCCTATGGGCCGTTTTCAGTGGCTCCTCATTCGGGCAGCTGTCTGAAAGATCACTTCTCTGCATGCCTAATTCAATCGTGGTTTATAAGGAATCTAATAGGTTAGGTGATCAAGGACTATAAATGGCACTGCAACTGGCCACGTGTCTTAAGGAACTGGCACTGTAAGCATTGCGCATATAAAATGATTCCGTGGCCCAACTTGCTTAGATCACTTTTGAAAAATATGTCTTAGGCTCCTAAATCACGTTTGCCTCACAGTGCCTAAATACCATTAAATGTAAGATTTGCCTCTTCTTAAATAAAACAAACACCGTTGGTGTTTGTCATTTGGTTCATGAAATTCAATCTGGGAAGAAGCAGTGCGAGAAAGTCAGCTGCGCATCCATGCGTGCTGGGACAGCTGCAGTCCTCAGACACTTCCACTAGATGCCTCTATTGTTTTTAAAGTAAGCTTCCAAAATGTAATTCCTGTTCAGATTTAACCACTTAAGCCATACTTTTCTCAAGACCGTTTCTCCTGATGTTGCAATTAAAATACATGATTTCCAATCATTCAGAAAAAAAAATCCCAAGCTCATTTCAAAACACACATCACATCAGCCTTATACAATATTAATATACAAAGCAACTTTATGTTGCTAGTTTCTATGATCTTTATAATTCATTAAAAAAAAAAACAACTGTCACAAAAGGGTCACAAGTGGCACTAGGCAAAAAGTAGATATCAGAATTAAATATACATGCTTCTGAGTGATTGTTCAGTTTAGGAAATAAAGGCGTCCATGCAACAAATTATTTGCTATATGGTGGTGCACATTTTAATTTGTCATTTGATCTCTTTAATTGCAATATTCCCAGCTAAGAGTAGAAGGAAGGGTTTCTTACCCACTTTTATCCGCTTGGGTACGAGTACAGTTTTCTTGTGGAACATCGTGTTTTCTGGCCAAGCAGCTAATTATTCCATTCAAAAGAAGGAAAATTCTGCTGTATAAATTGTATTCAGAGGCACCTCCCAATGGCATGATTACCTCTAAGCTACTGAAAATACAAGTCTAGAGAGGAACTGCTACTCTTTGGCATGTTTGCCAGGTACCTGTTTTGCCAAGTTACTACCTGAGAAAAAATTTGGCTCTCCAAGGAGCCAAAGGAAGTAAGGTAATGAATTCCTTCTCTGCCTCCTCAGCAGATCCCTAGTGCAGGAGATTTTGCACCACCGTGGACAGGCTCCTTTTTGATCACTTATACCGACAATAAATGTGGTGCAGCAGTCTATGCAACTGTACGGAGTGGCTGAACAACAGTTCCTGAGATATGTTTTTAGCTGTTTATAAAAAGCCTCAGTCAAACTTTTTTTCTTCCTTTTATTTTTCATAGCATCTGGTTTGGAAAACCAATTAAATCTTTTGGAAGTGAATAAGCGTTTAATTTTGGTGATGATATAATGTGTTACATTATTATTGTCTAGAGCTCTATTTTAAAATAAAAGTCACTTTGCATATTTGAGGGGAGGGGGAGCCCCTCAGCAGTTTAAAGTCCCCATCTGTTTTTTTAACTATTTTCTCACAAAACATGAGAACTTTGTGATGAGGATGGTGTCTCTCTATCTTTCTGTAAACTGTCATCTTGATTGCTGGTGTTATACAATAAGAAAGTCAAATGAAGAATTTTCTGCCATCTGCTCTAAAGGGAGGAGCCCTGGAGTCTCACCAATGTAGTCACTCTGGGAAATGATACTATGAGTCACTAGGAACAATAGTTAGTGCATGCTCAGTTTTTCCTCCGCTTTCCTTACAATTACTTTTCTTGAAGGGTCTAAAGTTTGAAGGTATTCACTCAATAGCTGGAGTCCGATAAAGACTACTAGAATAACTTTAAATAGGCCACAGGGGAGAGAGGAAGCTCATGGGACTAGGTGGAGTATGCATTTCTTCATTCCTGAATATATGGTTGTTTCTTGCAAATCGGGAAACAACCTTTCTTTTCAGCTCCATATGGAGTGCTGCACAGTGAGCGGCTACCAGGGATGTTCCTTTTGCCCAGTGCAGCTCCACCCCACAGCCAAATAAAAGGGATGTTGGCAGAAATGTCTATAAAGGCCTTTTTTTCTTCCCTTGGAAAATAGAACAAAAGATAGAGATGATAGAATCATAGAATGGTTTGGGTTGGCAAAGACCTTAAAGATCATCTAATTCCAACACCCTTTCTGGAGCAGGGACACCTTTCACTACACCAGGTTGCTCAAAGCCTCATCCAACCTGGCCTTGAACACTTCCAGGGATGGGGCAGCCGCAGCTTCTCTGGTCAACCTGTTCCAGTGCCTCACCACCCTCTGAGTGGTGATTTCTTCCTTAGATCTAATTGAAATCTATCCTCTTTCAGTTTAAAGCCATTGCCCCTTGTCCTATGTGATAGTTTGATGGGGGGGGGGGGGGTGTTCTGGTGGCAGGAGAGGGGATTTGCTCCCTGTGCCACCAGATCTGAGTCCCATCCCCCCCCGGGGGAGGTTGAGCCAAATTGGCGCCTCTGCGAATTGCCCTATTTAAGTTGGGACAAAGGGGCGGGAAAGGGCTTTTTGCTCAGGAGCGAGGAGAGAGCAGGAGGGCACTGCCCTCGCTCCCGGCTGGGCGGCTGCCCGGGCCCGGGCCGGTGCCATGTGCTCAAGATGGCGCCGGGGGAGCCGCATGGGGGGGGCTCGGGAAGCGCCCCGCTCCCGGGGTGCCCGCCGGGCCGAGCTCCCCTAGAGAGGATTAATATCTAAGAGAAAACAACCACAACGACCGGGTCAGTCAAGATGGAGCAGGAGGAGGTGTACTGGAGCTGAGGTTTCCCTTGCAATCGGTGTGAAGATGGCAGGCGGGCCCCCTGCAGCCAGGGTGTACTCGGCGGAGCAGAGACCCACTCGTGGCCCGTGGAGAAACCCACGTCAGGGAAGAGATGCCTGAGCCCAGGAGAGGTCGTGGAGCAGGAGATGCACGACGACGTACTGTGAATAATGGGCACGGAAATGCACGACGAGGTCGTGGAGGCATCTGGAATCCGTGGGATGACCCACGCCGACGCGAGTGGCAGCAGCTCCCTAAGAGGCTGAGACTGGTAAAGCCCGAACTGGTACAGCCCGAACTGGTACAATCCATGGGGAAGGATTGCAATCCTGCGGGCAGGACTCACGTTGGAAAAGTTTGGGGACTTTTTTCTTCGTGAGTAGGGGATCCACCGAAGCAAGGGAAAAATGGTGTAAAGGCTCCTCCTCCTTTAAGAAAGGAGCGGCAGTGAACAACATGGATGAACTGACCTGCACTCCCCCATTCCCTGTCCCCCTGCGCCGCTGGGGGGGAGGTAGAGCCAGGAACGGAAGAAAATAGGGGGGTGGGGAGGTTGTTGTTTTAAGAGCTGGCCTTGTTTTCTCTTTTCTCCTCTCAAGTAACCGGTTTCGTTCCCTTATGTCTCCTGTTAAGTAACTGTTAATAAATTGTTTTGTTTTATGAAGAAAGCCTGAGTCATGTTTTGCCTGGGACCATGGTTGGTGGGTGCTCCCTCTCGGTTCTTGTCTCGACCCTCAGTCCAAAAACCACGACATCCTATCGCTACATGACCTTGTAAAAAGTTCCTCTCCAGCTTTCTTGTAGGCCTCCTTTAGGTGCTGGAAGGCTGCTAGAAGGTCTCCCCGGAGCCTACTCCAGGCTGAAGAACCCCAACTGTCTCAGCCTGTCTTCATAGGAGAGGTGCTCCAGCTCTTGGATCATCTTTATGGCCCTCCTCTGGACTCGCTCCAACAAGTCCATGTCTTTCTTCAGTTGAGGACCTGAGAGCTGGATGCATTACTCTGGGTGGGATCTCACGAGAGCAGAGTAGAGGGGCAGAATCACCTCCCTCAACCTGCCGGCCACGCTTTTTTGGATGCAGCCCAGGATATGGTTGGCTTTTTGGGCTGCCAGCGCACATTGCTTGCTCATGTTGAGCTTGTCATCAACTAACACCCATAAGTTCTTCTCCTCAGGGCTGCTCTCAATCCATTCTCCACCCAGCTTGTACTTGTGCTTGGGATTGCCCCTATCTGCGTGCAGGACCTTGCACTTGGCGTTATTGAACTGCATAAGGCTTGTACAGGCCCACCTCTCCAGCCTATCAAGGTCCCTCTGAATGGCATCCCTTCCCTCCAGCGTGTACACAGCTTGGTGTCGTCAGCAAACTTGCTGAGGGTGCACTCGATCCCACTGTCCATGTAGTCAACAACGATGTTAAACAGCACCGGCCCAAATACCGACCCCTGAGGAACACCACTCATCACTGGTCTCCACTTGGACATCGAGCTGTTGACCACAACTCTTTGAGTGTGACCATTGAGCCAATACATAGATAGATCCAGGATCAGGTTAGAAGCAGCCTCCTAGAAGGGGAAAAAAGATTCTGCAATGTCCGGTAAAGAACTATGTATCAGCTATGCATCCAAGTCTACTGAAAACCCAGAAAATTCTTAAAAACTTCATTTTCACAAAATAAGTCTTAAAATCTTCATGTTCAACAAGCCCGGGGAAGATTATTTTTATACTCCAGAAGAACATTTGTTCTCAGTTACCAAGTGTGAGACGTCCACTAATCCTGCTACAGAGCACTATTGAGTTCTGCTCCCCAAAGGGCTGCCAGAACCGCATGCCACTTAAAAGCTTTTCTTCCAGAATTTCTGCAGTTAATTATTTTCCCTGCTAAACTAAATAAATTAAAAAATAATTTAAAAAAATCAAAATCTTCTAACTATCTTTTTGAAAATTTCCTCCTCTTCACAGAATCACAGTGTCACAGAATGTTAGGGATTGGAAGGGATCTCAAAGGATCATCTAGTCCAATCCCCCTGCCTGAGCAAGACCACCTAGATCAGATCACACAAGAACGCGTCCAGGCGGGTTTTGAACATCTCCAGAGAAGGAGACTCCACAACCTCTCTGGGCAGCCCGTTCCAGTGTTCTGTTACCCTTACTGGGAAGAAGTTCTTCCTCGTGTTTAAGCAGAACCTCCTATGTTCCAGCTTATATCCATTTCCCCTTGTCCTATCATTGGATGCCACTGAGAAGAGCCTGACTCCATCCTCATGACAGTCACCCTTTCCATATTTATAAACATTAATGAGGTCTCCCCTCAGTCTCCTCTTCTCCAAGCTAAAGAGACCCAGCTCCCTCAGCCTTTCCTCATAAGGGAGATGCTCCACTCCCTTAATCATCTTTGTGGCCCTGCGTTGGACTCTCTCAAGCAGTTCCTTGTCCTTCTTGAACTGAGGGGCCCAGAACTGGACACAATATTCCAGATGCGGCCTCACCAGGGCAGAGTAGAGGGGGAGAAGAACCTCTCTTGATCTACTAACCACACCCCTTCTAATACACCCCAGGATGCCATTGGCCTTCTTGGCCACAAGGACACATTGCTGGCTCATGGTCATCCTGCTGTCCATCAGGACTCCCAGGTCCCTTTCCCCTGTGTTGGTCCCTAATAGTTCAGTCCCCAACTTGTACGTGGGGTACATGGGGTTGTTCTTACCCAGATGCAAGACTCTACACTTGCCCTTGTTGTATTTCATTAAATTTCTCCCCGCCCAACTCTCCAGCCTGTCCAGGTCTCTCTGAATGGCAGCACAGCCTTCTGGTGTGTCAGCCACTCCTCCCATTTTAGTGTCATCAGCAAACTTGCTGACCATGCACTCTATTCCCTCATCCAAGTCATTGATGAATATGTTGAACAATACTGATCCCAGTACTGACCGTTGAGGGACTCCACTGGACAGAGGCCTCCAACTGGACTCTGTCCCATTGACCACTACTCTCTGGCTTCTATCCTTCAGCCAGTTCACAATCCACCTCACTACCTGATCAACCAGACCACACTTCCTCAGTTTAGCTGTGAGGATGCTGTAGGAGACTGTGTCAAATGCTTTACTGAAATCAAGATAGACCACATCCACTGATCTACCATCATCCACCCACTGGGTGATGTCCTCATAAAAGGCTATCAGGTTTGTCAAGCACGACTTCCCCTTAGTGAAGCCATGTTGACTGCCCCTAATGACCCTCTTATCCTTGATATGCCTAGAGACAGCAGCAAGGATAAGTTGTTCCATTATCTTTCCAGGGATGGAGGTGAGGCTGACCAGTCTATAGTTACCTGGGTCTTCCTGCTTGCTCTTTTTGAAGACCGGAGTGACATTTGCTTTCCTCCAGTCCTCAGGCACCTCTCCTGTTCCCCACGATTTAGAAAAGATGATGGCGAGTGGCCTGGCAATGACATCCACCAGCTCCCTCAGCACCCATGGGTGCATCCCATCAGGACCCATGGACTTATGGATGGCCAGGTTGCTTGACTGGTCCCTAACCAAGTCCTCATCAACCAGGATAGACTCCTCCTCTATCCTGACTTCCTCAGGAGCCTCAGGGTTCCGGGGCTCATCAGGGTAGCCTCCAGCAGTATAGACTGAGGCAAAGAAGGCATTCAGTAACTCTGCCTTCTTCTTATCCTCTGTCACCAGGGCACCCCCCTCATTCACCAGTGGGCCTACATTGCCTCTAGTGTTAGTTTTATCCGCAATGTATTTGAAGAAGCCCTTTCTGTTGTCCTTGACCTTTCTTGCAAGGTTTAATTCCAAGGAGGTCTAGTTGCCTCCCTACATCCTCTGACAGTGGACCTATATTCCTCCCAAGTGGCCTGCCCCTCCTTCCATGATCTGTACACTCTCTTTTTCCACGTGAGTTTCCCCAACAGTTCCCCATTTAACCATGCAGGTCTCTTGGTACCCTTTCTTGACTTCCTACCTGTTGGAATGCACAGGTCTTGAGCTCGGAAATTCCAATACTCTAGTCAAATTTAACACGAAAATAAGTGTTAAATTAATCACAACCTAATAACTTTCAGTACATCCTGGCAGAGCTGGGTGAGACAAGAGAGCTCAAGTGCAGAAATTTGCGTGTTATTTTACTAGTACACGCTGTGTCCACAGCGTGGGGCTGTTTGCTAGTACATGTCTGGTGGGAAAGCCTGGGCTTTTTTCCATCCAGGACAGTGGAAGAATGCCACTGCTGCAGGCTCTGGTATGATTTGAAAATCCCTTGAGTTTGTTGTGCAACGTGTGCATTTGTGTTCATCATTTAAGTCATTCATCTAAAGTTGTCCATGTTCCTGTATTGAGTGAGATTCTGTTTATGAACTGGATGTAAGCAAATATCTTCCCTAAGACTGCAGTCTGTCCTAGACAAACAGGGTTAGATTGTAGTGAATTAGCACAGCTTCATTTATGTTGGACTGCTGTGTAAGCAGGCACCACTGTATAGCAGGCTGAAGGCCCAGTAAATAGCTGTATATGTTGCTCACCAGCCTGGGCTGCGGCACCAGGGACGCTGTTGCATCCTCCGCAGCCAGGAGGAAATGGCCTGCCTCTTGTAGGCAGGATAGGTACCTTGAGTTGATTAGTAATTAGTTCATTATCTCAACTCAGTCCAGCTGGGTAAGAATCATTATCTCAACTCAGTCCAGCTGGGTAAGAATGATTGGTGCCATAATTCCCCCTTTTTGTTTTACCATTTTTTCTGTTTTCACAAAGGCTTTATGGGTGAGCAGAGACCCGGCCCATTCATCCAACTCCAGCACGCTTCCCTCCCGCAAATACCACATCGAGGCTTGCGGCTTTACCTTCTTCTCCGAAGGACTCTCGCTCGAGCTCCCGGCTCCGGCTCTTTTGGCTCGGGCTCTCGGCTCGGTGAAGGAGTCAGGGCTTCCCAGGGTCTCACGGATGTATCACGTTGGGGTCACCAGTTGTTGCTCACCAGCCTGGGCTGCGGCACCAGAGATGCTGTTGCATCTTCCACAGCCAGGAGGAAATGGCTCCTTGAGTTGATTAGTAATTAGTTCATTATCTCAACTCAGTCCAGCTGGGTAAGAATCATTGGTGCCATATGTATATACTGTTCAGGTATGAAATAATAAAGGCACAGGTTGTAACATAGATATTTACCTGAAACATTAACTCATGTATATGTTTTGTTCATTTGTCAAAGCTTGTCCGTCAGTCTGGGTTTGTTTGTCAGAGTCAGAGAGAATTGAAGAGCATGCGTATTAGAAAAGGCTTTCTTAAAGATAAGAAGAAAACACAAATTCTGAAAGTAATCTCTGAAAAATTTTGATATACTCAGTTATTTTGTTCTCTTTGTGCTCCTTCTGATGCTTTTCAGCCCATCAATGTTGATTATGCTCAAGCATTTTAATGCTTGTTTTGTGGTTCCTTGTTTCAGTTACAGCAATTGAAGGGTTGGAGACAGAAGCTTTATATTCTGTATGTGAAGTCAATACTGGAACATCAAGAAGTTTTTTGACTTCTGTGAGCTGAAAGGACAACTGTTATTTGACCTGACCTTCAGTACAGTACCAGTAAAATAACCCCATGTAATACCTTCTTCCTTGATTTGTCTCTTACCATATGTTTGCCATAGCAGCTCAAGATGTCTTTCTGAAAGCTGAGGACAGCCAGTGACAAAGCATCAAATCCACTGCATAAGCAGGTGACCTGTTTAGTTACCCATTCACGGGTAAAAAATCATGCCATCTCTGCCATGCAGTCTTGTCTACATTTATTTTGGAGCCATGTGTTTGCTTTCTAATGAAGAAATGTTGAAATGCCTTCTTCCGATAGGTATTTGTGGACTGATCTATTCAACCACTCTTTAAAAACTGAAGTTTCATACTACACAACAGCACAAGGGGGCATGCTTTTTCAAAGTATTTTCTGATTGATTGGTTTTCAATGCTCGCATTGGCTGCAGAATAGAGATACCTGATAATCCACATATCCATATGACTCCAAAGTACGTCTCTCAAATGAGCCCTGACAACCATAGTAAGGGTGAGAGAGGATCACAGCTCCTTTCAGCTCATTTCTTCTAAAGATTTAAACAAACGTGCTTGATACACACACAGGAAACTACAATTGTCTAAACTGGACAGTTAGCTAAACTGTGGCAATGAGAGGAAATACAACAAAAATGTAATATTTGAAGTCCTAATACTGCTTACTTTTGTTTTAAGAGAACATAGAGTACTTGGCTGTATAAACAGCCAGGAGCAACCCACATTCCTAGAAGTCCTTCCAGCTTTATCCACTGTATACTCATCAAATTGATTAGTACTTAAACCGACATCTCTAGAACACTCACCCATGAGCAAGGTGCTAGTGAACTTACCTTGCTTCATTTGCCGTAAAGAGTCCAAAACTCTGCTGTATCCATTTTTATTCACTGATGTTTTGAAACATACAGAGGGACCTTCAATAGTCTGGAGAAATGGGCTGACAGGAGCCTCATGAAGTTTGACACTGAAAATTGCAAGTGCTGCACCTGGGGAAGAAAAACCCCAAGCACTGGTATATGCTGGGGGCCACCCAGCTGGAAAGCAGCTTGGCAGAAAAGGCCCTGAGTGTCCTGGTGGACATCAAGTTAAACATGAGCCAACAAGTGCCCTTGCCGCAAAGAGTACTCATGGTATCCTGAGCTACATGAGGAGTGTTGCCAGCAGGTCAAGGAGGGTGATCCATCCCCTCTACTCAGCACTGGTGGGGCTACATCTGGAGTACTGTGTCCAGTTCTGGGCTCTTCAGTACAAAAGAGACATGGATCTACTGGAGAGTCCAGCAAAGGACCACAAAGATGATTATGGAGAGGAGCATCTCTCTTACGAGGAAAGACTGAGAGAGCTGAGGCTATTTAACCTAGTGAACTGAAAACTCAGGGGAGATCTTATCAATGTATATAAACATCTGAAGGGAGAGTGCAAAGAAGAGGGAGCTAGGCTCTTGTCAGCATGCCCAGCAAGAGGACCAGAGGCAATGGGCATGAACTAAAACACAAGAGGTTCCCTCTGAATATCAGGAATCACTTTTTTACTGAGGGTGACTGAACAGTGGCACATGTTGCCCAGAGAGGCTGTGGAGTCTCCATCCTTGGAAACAGTTAAAAGCCATCTGGACATGGCCCTGGGCAACCAGCCCTAGGTGATCCTGCTTGAGCAGGGGGGTTGGACCAACTGACCTCCAGAGATCCCTTCCCACCTCACCCACTCTGTGATTCTGAGAACGTGGCTATGTATTTTAGGAACGGCTTTTGCTTTTCAAACCACAGAGAAACATAGTTTCACAGCTTCATTTGGTGGCTGATGGTTTTCCTTATCATCTTCTCCAACAGTAGACCTTCCTTACCCACATTTTAGATTCTTTGAGCTTAAATAGTCAGGTTTAAGTCACGTCAATTCTAGCAAAACCCGCCATATAACTAACTAGCGAATGTGGCTTTTTCCACAGCAGCCAACGCACCTACAGTATCAGTAATTTCATGTTACCGGATTCTGTTCCCTACAGGATGCTGTTCTCGAGTTCCTTATCATATCACCAGTCTTCAGGCATTTAGGTGGAAATTTCCCAGGTTGTGTTTCTTTCTTAGGCTCTTTTTGGAAACTGGAAACACTGAAAACTGTTCTGGATATCTAAAAGTAGAAAGGAAGAATGTCATTTTAGAGAGGTTAAAAATTCTTAGTTTTACTTGAGATTTGTAAGGAGAACTTCAACTTCGGCAAGACAATAGATCATCTCATTTTGGGGGAAGATGGACTTTGTCAGCAATCTTATGAATAGTCACTGAAATTGACCAAGCTGTTAGCATCCACAAGCCTCAATCCCAGCTGTTCAAATGCAGCCTAAACTTTTGAAGCATAGTCCGAGAAGCATCTCTTAGAATAATTTTCAAATTAATAAATGCCTTTAGCATATTATTATCAGACGAATATTTTTTTCTTATTTCAAAATTTTAAATAAATGTCCATCTGTGAAGCAGCTATCCCTTCTTTGTTCCCGAAATAAAGTATAATTAAGAGTCTTCCAGGGAGACAAATGGGAAGCTGTGGTTAGGGTAGTAGGTGCCGGGAGACAGCGCCTTGCCCCAGCTGTTGTGCTGCACAGCTGCTTCTTCCGGACTGGCCTGGGCGGTCCATAAGCAGCAGAAAGACCCAGAGCCCAAGAGGAGGAGAGCCAGACTTCCACCAGTCACCTGGAAGACTCTTGACAATTTTACCTTTCCCTTATTTGTTCTCTCTATTCTTATCTTCGTTGGTGGTGATTTCCAATGGTGGGGTTTTGTTTATTGTATGATTTTCCTTGTTTGTCAAATCTTAGAGTTGCATAGCAGAAACTCTTCTGTTATTTTGGCATAGTTCATGAGCAGTATATCAAACAGTAAGAAAATTTTAAAATGCAAGATCCAATTCTAATGACATATAAAGTAAAAGGAAACACTGCATTATTTTCACACCTTGCCAGAACTCTTTATTCTTACCACAGAAGCAATTAATGTTGCATCATCTTTCTTTTCATATTACAGTCACAGTGCTTGACTCAGGAAAGGAAAAGTAATTGTCAGTTTTCTGTATTACGGTCACACACACATAAGAAATCTTATTCATGAAAAAATACTCTAAATTTGAATAAAACTTCTGAAATCTCTTGAGAGGCCAGAAATGAATAATAATGAAACCATTTATTACTTATTGAAATGCACTAATTACAATAAAGGTTGCAATTTCTTTTTTCTTCCATATTTCTGGAAAAAGAAAATCCCACTCTAGAAATGGTGAGAAGGTGAAAAACATCTTCTATGTATCAGTATACTTCAACTTTGCACAACAGAACTAAGACTTTGGTTCAAAAATCTGTTAAAACATTATCATAGCTAATATTACTAAAGAGACAAAAAAAATACTAGGTATGGAGGATTTTTCATCATACAGAAGTCTCCAGCCATGGCCCAAACAGAGTCCATTACTGTCATTTCACATTTATATGAATTAATGTTCTATCCTTACCTTGCATACTGCTTTTCATCTTCTCATCAGATATTGAAATAGAAACGTGAAAGATTTCCTTGGGAGTATGATTGGAGAGGGAGGGGGAGTAATTTGTAGGAGACGTTTGAGGGAGTGGGATGTGAGAGAACAGTGGAAGTCACATTTTGGAGAGAGCATAGCATGTAATATTGAAAGGTCCTTGGTTTAATTCCGTATTTCAAAAAAGGTATTGAGTAAGGAGATCTTTCAAACTTTGGCAATAGTAATAAGAACACAAAAAAAAAAGCAGGTGGAAGAAAATATAGGTGTTCTCATTTGCAGTCATTGAACCAAGTAAACGGAAGAAAATGCATCTGAAATATAACGATTAAGGGCAGAAAAAAAAAAGTTAATTTTTACTCAATGCATCATGCTTTTAAACAAGATGAAATGTGTTTGTGCATGATGAAAATACCCATAGTTACACTACATGTTTATTACCTCCTGGCACTAAGAAACACATTGTTTTGTTGTTTAATAATTTTCTGCTGCAGGATTTCTGACTTGTTCTATGATGGTTTTAATGTTCAACATTGGAGAAGGAAGTCATTGAACTGGTTTAAAAGGGGCTGACTTTCAAAGGGTGGATACCTTGCTATTTCTGAAGTTATCTTGAAAATGTCTCCATCTGAAAATCCAAATATTAAGGCATGCAAATTAAGTAGCCATTTTCAAAAATAATGACTGTAAAGTTCAATATTCTTTAGCAGTCCCTTGAGTCAGAGTTAATCAAATTCTAGCTATGGATTTTTTGCACCCATGTTGGCAGAGAAATGCTGTATAATTACTGATTACGTAGCTGATGGATGGTGACTTCATAAGCCACACAAAAGGATAATGACCCATTTCTTTACTAAGAAGTATTTAATGAGTGGTATTTCTACATATTCCTTTATCATTTTAAATGGATACTTTAGCTTTAGAGCTCTGATTTCCTACATTTCCAGAAAAATACTTCGTATATTAGACCATACATAGCAATTTATGAATCATAGGCTTTTCTGGTTTTCCTTAATTGTTAGTTTAATAACACAATATGTGAAAGCCAGTCAAGTGTGTGTCAGATAAAATTCCAGGAAAAGCTTACTGGGAGTAGAATACCAGCAGTGCAGTTTCACTGGAGGCTTCTTCATAGAACCGTGTTGCCTTAATGCAACTTAGTATTCTGTTCTCATTTGAATGGAATTCTCTCCTGATATAGTAAAGACTGAATTTTAAAATGCTTTAATGTAATAATATGTAGATAAATAAGTATAACTTTACCTAGTATTATCAGAATTTGTTTATCTTTTTCTTTCAGAATTCACAGGTTTATAAAATAGAAGCACTTGTTTTCAGACAGCTGAGGATGAAATTTCTGGTTTGTAAATCTACAAATTGATTAAATAAGCAGTTTGTTTATACATTACAATATTTCTCTAATCTCAGAAACATATTCTGTTAAAAAAAAAAAGTTTTTTACATTTCTCTAGTCTTGCACCTCTGTGTTTCTCCATTTTCCCTGCATTACCCTATTTATCATACCTCTCTACATTGTACCCATTCAGTACTGGTACCCTTCTCAGGAGGCATTTGGCAACCACCTCCAAACCATTTAATTTGCTTACATTTGCTGCATACAAATGTTCAAGTTGTTCTTTCCAGTGGCTACCAGGTTGTGGTTCCAGAAAAAGAATCTAGTTTCCGACTAATGAAATAACCCTTCATTTTCTATTCGGGATCACAGATTTGAACTGAAAGCCTTAACTGAAGTAAAGTGATACTCTTTAATCTCATCTGGACTTAATACCACGATTATACTAGGTTTCCTTACAGCACGGATGCTTTAATAATTTTCAGGCCTTCCTAAAGACCACAACATCTTCTAGAAGCACATCCTGCTGATGACAATGGTCATATCCAGATAACTGCCACAGTGACCACAATTATACAACTAAAAAGTGTCTTCCTAACCCTTGGAACTTACTGGATGTCTTATGCCTGGAGGCGCGACTCCACTTTATCCTATGTAAACTAAACATACCTAGTTTTCTTCTTCACATGTAATTCCTGTGGGTCTTCATTTTCTTTGAATTACATGAGTTAGCAACTTCAGAGGTGTTTTTCCCTATTTGAATCGTGTCCAAGGAAATGAATACCAATGAGGTTATAGCTATATTAAAGGAGAACAGCACCAGAAGAGTTTGCAGGCACTAGTATAGTTTCCCTGTTATTCACTTCTGTTACAGGAACAAGGAATATGGCAATAAAAACCTCCGTATGATTAAGAGTGCCCCTATACAATACATACGGTTTTACTTATACTGCTTTAATTGTACCTCTAAATGTGGTGGAGAAGAAACACGAGTGTGGGTGTGAAGGGAGGAGGTTGTAGCCACCCGTGTTGCGCCGTGTGGCCGGCGTGAGCCCAGGCCTGTGCTCACATCTGGCAGCAGTGCTGCACGCCCAGGCAGGGTGTTCCATGTGCTGCCAACGCAGGGTAATTAGCATGCCGTGTAACGGCACCACGCGATAACAGCTGTCTGAGATGCTCTGACTAGCTTTCCTGTCCTGAGAGGAAAAAGGGAATACTTCAATGGCAAATATTTCTGTTGCCTGCTGCCTACAGAGCGGGATCTAAGTGGTGCAGAAGTTCTTACTGACCTCTCTGCATTATGGTTTTCCTGTCCTTGCAGAATTGAAGACATAATTCTTCAACCCACGTGTGATAAGTGCATAAAGATTATGACTGACACATTCAGGTCACTAACTTTTCTGCATAATATATGCAATATAAATTTTACGATCTCATTTATTTCACAATAAAAGTCTGAACTTGACACCTATTTGAAACAAATTATTTTGGTTTCAATAAAAAACATTCTGCGATGATCACTCAACTTAAAGAAAACTCGCAGCTATTTCTTATTGTGCTCAAGTCTTGTAAGAAACTTAAAGCTGAGAATTGTTTAATAAAAAACCCAAACAGATAGATCAAAAACTTTAAAGAATTAGTTATGCAAGAAAATAATTTCTGGACCAAATAAAGAAAGACTAATATTTTTTGTTATTTAATATACTGCTAAAAGAAAAGTAAAAAATGCCTAGCAATATTGAAATGATGTATACTAATGTTGTTTGCACTGAATCTGTGAATTTATAGCTGAAGGTTTTGATACAATGAACAATATAGTTTCTATTTGAGAGCATACTCTGTTAGAAATAAAAGGGATATAAACATAAAAGCAAAAATGATGATCACCTTATACCAGTCAAAAGATAAACCCATTTTTAATGGACAGACTGTAGCATGAAAAGAGGCAGCATTTATGATCTGTCTGAATGACAGAGGGAGAGTGATTAAATGTTTAACTGAAACCCAGATGCCACTGTGGTGCAGGGTTTTTTTTAAGTCCCTAGAAAAAGCAAATCTAATGGAAAGAAAAAGCTCTGCAAATCTTGAATGCACTTTCTGGAAGTCTAGAAGACAAACAAATTTAAGTCGAGATGGTGATGGAAGAGTATATGGGGGGTTGAGTGCACTTTTCTTTAATTTCCATAGTTACATTGAAAGTAGCCGAATGGCAGCTTTGCTTACATTCTGTCTTGATTTTCGGGGGCTTTGGGTATTGGGCTATAACATCAACTGCATCCTTTTTAATGTACTTCACTCTCAATAACAAATTATTAATGCTATTTTTTCCTTTTTTTAAAAATGGAGAGAAAGTCCTCATTAAGGCATTGTATAAGATTGTAAACAAAATTATTGCTTGTTGCATTTCCAGAAGAACTGTGAACATTCTAGCTAAATTATATTTTAAACCTACTTTTCAGACATTTATCCTGTTTATTATTATCTTACAGAATAAAACTAACAAATCATAAAGCTATTTTCCAAAGTTTATTTTGCTACTGTTTATTTGGCATGTCATATCGTTTTCCCTTAAAAAATAAAAAAATTAAAACTGCTTCAGAATTGGTACTTAAATATCCTGAGACACAGAAAGGCATTCTCTATAGGGGTATCTGAGGAAGAAAAGATAGCTTCTTATTCTTTCTAGTCTATGTATAGATAAATATTACCAGACTTCTAACATTGCTCCTTATCTAAGTATTCATCAGATGCCTTTAATGATTTGTGTCAGCATATTGCAGGTAGCAAGCAATATCGTGGAGTCATGCATTAAAATAGAAAAAAAAAGCCTAAAACCCAAACACTGATAACAAAACAGTAAGTGCAAAATTCAAGGAGTTTCCTGATTATTAGGTAGAACTTGGTCTGTAATCTTAAATATTCTTTTGAGGTATATATGATACTAAAGAGATGATCATACTCGCTTGTCTCTTTGATGCCTTATAATCAAGATCCTTCAAATGCAAATCCGTGGAGACGTCAATTTACAGCTGACCTAGAGCCCCTTTGTTTTACAGAGAAACATTTCTTCAAAATAAAACAGAAGGTGAGACTCTTTCCTGATCATAATATATAGTAAATGAAAAAGAGTTTTAAAATAAATTATATTGTACCATGCTTGATCTGGAGTTTAGGGCAAACCCTAAAACCAGACAACTCTAATTCACTCAACTTACATATTTCCTCCTTCTCTTCCTTTTGTAGTGAAAATTCTGTATAAAATATTAGCGATACCTCAGAGAAGCCTCCCTTTTTTAGTTCTTGTAGCAGCCAACATGTAGTGAAATGCTTCTCCCTGAGGAGATGTGGAGACCCAGGTCTCTTCTTTCAGTTTATTCACCACTGACGAAAAATGATTTGGTTTGGCTTCAGAATGTTGCCAGAGATTATATTCTTATATTAGGAATAATCAGTATTTTGGGTCGTCAGTGCCAACTGAAGGAGGAGCAAGCAGTTTAAGGTATTTCCTTAAAAAAACATGGAAGGAACCCTGTATTCCATCCCACTGAGTGTCTTAGAACATCAATAACATGGGAATATCCAAAGATATATCTCTCCAGAAAGTGTTTTCTAAGAGCAAAAATATAAAACATTATCTTTCTTTAAAAAAACCCCAATGAAATATTAAAAGTTATCTTGTAGGATTCTGCTCTCCAGGACCAGATTAAGCCATCTATTTACAGGGAAAACTTTCCTTAGTATTATCTATCCAGTACTGACTGTGATTTACCCCTCAAATGTCCAAAGAACACCACACTAGACCAGGCAAGGGGTTGATCGCAGTGTCTGCCTTTGGGCTGTTAGAGCAGCTCTTCAAGCTCAATGCAAATACAAAGCAAAATGTGATATAGAAAGTACTGCACAAAAATGCAGTGGTATTTTAACGTAGTTCAATAGACAATCATATTTAAAGTGTTGTGTAAATATAACCTATTGCTTTATGAGCATCAGTCACCATCCCCCACCTTTGCCTCAAGTAAACTAAAACTCTAAACTTTGAATTTCATGCAACTTAAAATATCCCAAGCCTTTAACTCTGAGCCACCTGAATATTACCATTCTTGAAAATGATGCTGAACACATACTGCTGAGAGTGCCCCCTTGGATTTAAAACGTTGGAGAAGCACCCTCTTCTACATGTCCTACAATTGATATAGTTTTCAGATATACTGTATTTTTTAAATGAGTTAAAAGCATGGCTCTTTCTTTCTATTCGTTGCTTTTAGAAGTGTTACTGTCGATGCTCCATAATGTTGATCGTAAGAAGAATGAAGAACAGTAACACAGAAAACATTAATAAGACCATAATCAAGCTTTATGACAACATATATTTGGCAATGGTGTAACCTCAAGAGAAACAGAGGGACATATTCTAAAATATTGTGAAGGAAATTGTAACCTATAATGATTTTACATACCAAAGTTCTACTTGGATTTACTAACCAAACATCCAGAGGCAGAAATTCACTGAGTCACAGCTCCATCAGCATTTATATCAACAGCCTCAAGAAAAAGTCCTGAAGCAAAAGTATTTTTGAGTAAGACTGTTTCTGTATGGAAACATCATAGATTTTGTTCCTCCATATAGACACCTACTCTTTTATGGTCAAAATGATTAATTTAAAACCTCTTTTATCAAACAGAAAATTCAATAGAGACCTTCTGTACTTGCTAAATTTTAGAGTGCTCCATTGCTAAATTTTAGAGTGCTCCATGAATATCCACCTGAACAAAAAATGTTTCATTTTTTTGTAACCAAAACACAAAAAGCAGCTAGTTTTAAACTCAGTAATAGGTGTTGGTTTTTTTTTTCTTTTCGGACCAGCACCCAAAGTTCCGCAGAAGAAAAATGACAAAAGCAAAACACTAACAATTCTGGGAACTATTTTATGGAGAAATAAATTGTTTCAAGTCATATCCACTGATAAAGGGTATTATAAAAAAGAATAAGAAACATGGCTTATACATACACCTCTCAAAACACAACACTCTGCAACAGCTGTGACGACAGGCTTTATAAGTTACTGACATGGAAGAGAGGGGTATCAGCTACTAAATCAATAAAATCACTTCTGTAATATCGTGTGTTTCTTGGAGGTCTTCTAGTCACATGATGAGGTCTGATATGGCTTAGTTTATAAAAATGGATTTGATTATGGGCTAGCAAGAGCTTATTAGAGTCCCAGATGGAGGATGCCTTGCTTTTAATTCTGTAGTGTCCAAACCATGCTGTATGCATAAAATGTAAAGATCAGGAAGAAACCTATGCAGGAAAAGAAGTCTTTAGAGAGCAGAAACGCTGTAGAAAATGCAAGTGTTGTACAAGATCTTTCATCTAGCAGAGGCATGTAAAATCCACCAGAAGTCCTTCACCTGTTCTTGGAGTTTGTCAAATTCTGTTTTACAGTTTTTCCTGCACTGAATCACAGTTCCCTTGTTTGTTAGAGTGAGATGCTGCTAAAAAGGCACAATAAGTCTGTTTAGCTTCTATAGTATTGTTCTCAATGTTATGCAGGCATTTGTACCAAGTTAGATACTTATGTTTTAGTTGCAGAAACTTGCAACTTATAGAAACTTAGACTATCTGTTCACCTGTACAGTATTTTAATAAAATTTGCCTATGGCAAAGAAATAAATCAGGGTAATGATACCTCATTACTCATACAAAGTACTGAAACCATAATATATTGGCTTTCGGTGAATAATTTCAATAGCGATCTTGTGGTCACAGGCAACTGGAGCCTAACGTCGCTTAAACCTTTTGTATCCTTGGTTTACAGAAATAATTTCAGCGAACTTTTGCTTAGTATTCTCCTGGGTAAGGAGAAATAGGAAGCACCATGTGTTCTAATCAAATACAGGCAATTCATATACTATCTACCAGCATGTACAAACAACCCTTTAAACAAAATACTCCCCTTTTGAAAACACTATTCACATATCTGCAATGATATAACTATAGTGGACAATGAATTAGAAAATGCAGAATCAAAAAATGTCAAATCCACCACAGCTGAAATCAGTGATACCTCTGTAAAATGAATCCTGTTACTACAGATACACCTGTACTCAAAACCTTTTGGCCCAGCCCTGATACCTGTAAATGCAAGCCAACAAGTAAGATCAGAAAAAAAAATGCATCCACTCTAAAACTTAATTACTTTTTAAATAAAAATACATATTAATTTCTAATGTAGGCATTATAATATTTTTTTTATCTTTGAATATTCCTTACTTTCAAAAATGTAGTATTATAATACACTTATATTCTCAATTAAAATAGGGCAGCAAAACAGCCCATGCAGTGCAGACCCCAACAACATAATACAACTGTGCAGCTCTTGACGCTGAAGCAGTATGGAATTCTATGATCTGAGATTATATGTGTCAGTGCTGCAACGTGAACTAAGCTGAAAGTTAAGGACAAAAAATTTAATAGAAAGAGTAAAGCAGTCCAGCACGGTACAGAAGATGGTGAGAGAACAATCATTCTCTGATCCAAAGGTATTCAAAACTGTGATCATTACAATATTTATATATTGTCAATTTTTCATAATTGTAAACTTTCTGAGCCATATGACATATGTACAAGTGTATTTTAAAAAAAAATGGTGAGATAATGTTTTAAGCAAGCAATATGGTTTTCTCATTCTTTTACAACACAGGTTTGAAAACAGCAAGATGACACTGACATTTGAATGCACTCTACATTACCTTTCTACTGAGTTCAATTTATTAAAATGTGATCTATGTAAAAGACTGGAAAACCCCTATAATTAATAAAAAGCAGACCAATGTCTGTAAAAAGAGTCCTTTGTAATCTACTTCCCTTCTCACTTCAGAAGTTTTTTCAGAAAAGGGCTGAGTGGAAATTCTGCATTGCTGTGACGTTGATGTCTGTAAATCTAAGCCTTAGGGTACCAGATCAAATTTTTCTTAATTAACAAAGATCCTTCACCAGAAATGCCCTCTGCCCAAATGCCAGTTCAGAATATTCTACTACACAACCTAAGGAAGCATTTTATTAAACACTAGGCCACCGAAATTTGTATTAGTTTCAGTTTCTAAATCTGAAATCATGACTGAGGTAGAGTTCTCTGTAATAGCACATGTTGATAACCATGGCAAAGCCTCAGGGTGAAAGAGAAGGGCTTACTCTTTTTTTGTTAAACTTTGAAAACATGCTTGCGTCCACTGTGGCTTTAATGTCTTAATGAGAACTTGGCCACCAGCTCAGACTTTTTTGATGCACTGGGCAGTTCTTCCTTAAATTGGGTTTTTGCTGTCATGGGTGTCTGTCACATAAAACATTAGTTAGGCATCAGCATATATAGATATTTATGAGTCATCTGTTGGAGAAAAAAGAATGTAACAATGAATGTTTTTATTGTTTGCATCCGTACTGTATTACAGATCATAGGACTAAAAAGGATTGCAAGGAAGTCATCCAGGCTAGACCCTTTCCATGGCAGGATCAGGTATTTTTATTTGTACAGATACTCCCCTACTTGCATACTTTGCATTGAAGGACTACTTTGATGTAAGTATATATGTTCCAATAGCTGATATATCATTAGCTAGAAAACACACCACTGCAGATGCCATGTAAACTGTGAGGTAAATAGGGTTGGGGGAAGCTAGTGCCATGAGCTGCACGATGCTTCTTGCTGACAAACAGTTGTCTCTTCAATGCAAAAAGACTCATCCTAGTGTAATTCCCCTACAGCCATGTTGTTCAGCAGGTCAGGTCTATTTACTTTCACAGTCAATCTTGTCGAGACATCCTGGATTCTCTAATCGGTGGCGGAAGTTTAAGAAAAACATTTTTATACTTAAACTATATGGATAAGGTCTTGAAAATCCTTACTTGAGTGAATAGCTCTTATTCATGTGGGAGATCATTCAGATCCATTCCTCTGTTAATTACATAAATTGATTTAGTGTATGGTTTATAGAGAAGTGCTGTTTTGCTCTAAGCTGTTTCCTAGTTTTATGATACCGGAGCAGAGTTGCAAAATTAGAAGATAATGGCAAAACCTGCTGGTCGTAAAGTCCTAACTATAGCTCCTGGAGAAAGTCAAGGAACCTTTTGACAAAGCACAATAGTTGACTGAGGAAAATAAAGCAAAACAGTAAAGCATAATACGGTATTAAGACTAAATTAATATGAACACCTCACCCTGAGGTCTTATATTGTCAGCAAACTACGAATCAGAGTAGTGCACACTAAAACATGCCAGCTGTGTTTTATTGTTTTGTTTTCCATCCCTTCATGTTATTTAAAACATATATCATGATGGCATTCTAATGCAACTGTGTATTATAAAAATAACTTCTTAAAACAGTCTAGCTTCTACCATCTCTTGCCGAAGAGACCTTACTGTGGAAAGAGAAAAGAAACTTATACTGAAAAATATTAAAATAGGCTTCTTTTTCCAGGGAGCAGCAGAGGCCAAGGTGATAATGGGCTGGGAGCTGTGGGTGACCCCGGCAGGGCAGTGTCCTCACCCACCACAGCACAGTTCCACAGGGCCTCAGCTAGACAAACAAAGCCATGTGCTGGAAATGGGTCCATTGACAGTCCCAGGCACAGCCAGGGATTAATCAAGTCCAGGGACCATCCAGGGAGCTCCAGGACCCTGGGGCTCTCCCCCAGTCAGGGGCAGAAGGAGACAGGGCTAAAAATCAGCACAACAATCACCTTAATCGAGAGACAGACAACAACCCAGGGCTGGGCTTAAAAGGAGGTCCTGGACTCACTGGCAGAGGGTGTAGGTAGAGGGTCCCTTCCTATTTGTGCCCTCAGGCATCACTCTTGACCATCAACTAAGGAAACAATCATGAGTGGCATCATGGAGAGGGCCTGCAGGTTTAGCCCCTTGCTCAGCAAAACAGTTATATTAAAATATTGCTCTAGATTAAATGTGGCTCTGTTCCCAACTCTATGTAGCAAATTCCTGTGGGAGATCCTAGATCAGCCAACCCGTTGTGTTTGGAAGTGGGATCTCTGAAAAACGCCATTGTGCTGAACAGTAAAAGTGGGAGTACAGATCTTGCGGTGGAGGTTTATGAGATTACTTGTCCTAGGAGTGGGAAAAGCCTGAAACCAAGTGCTGGGATGGAGAAGGTGTAATAACAATATTGATTGAAAACCATTTGTAGAGAAGTCTGATGCCTGTTTTGTTCAAAATCTGCACCCTAAGTGACATGCATCATGCAGCACAGGCATTTGCAGAATATGAATTCCAGCTAGTTCTTGAGCAATCTTCTTAAAGGTACATTCTTTCCTTGATTATGTTGACTTTGGAGGTATTAATCTCAATTTGCAGGAGTGTAAAGACAGATGAGATTTAAGTCTTTAAATTTAATTTTCGTTTGTGTCAAAAATAAGCATTTATGATGAATTCCTCTTTCACCTTAAGTAAGCCAAATGACCCTATGTTGTACGAATGCATGTAAATAAATATGCAGAGGACAGTGAAAGTTTCTTTGGCACCATAATAACTACGCAGAACAGGATTGAAACTTTTTATCAGATCCATTGGCACTCCAACTCATATTAACATGGTGACCATAACATTAACAGGCAACGGATCTCTAATGCATATTTTCTGTTCTGTGAAGTTGACAAATACAATATATTTGTCTTTTTCCAACTGCCATCGTTTTGCTACCAAACAATGTAAAAACAAATTCTCATGAACATGAATATATTTTGGTTTTGTCCACTACTGATTTGAGGGCAAACATCATGGTTATTTGGCTAATGCATATATATACACAACTATGTAAATGCATGTTCATTACATTATAAAAGGACAGACATGCTGTTTTTCTTACACAAAGGTTTCTGGCTTGTTTATGACCTGAAAATGCCTTAGTTTTATCATTTTTATAAGGTGAAGTATAAATTGTACCTCTTGTGCTGTCATTTCACATCTCAGGCTTTTCCCTTACATTATCACTTTTGTTGTAGCTCCTCACCTGCATTTTTGAAGATATTATGAGCAGTGCAGTGGGAGGAATGTTATATAAATGATTCAGGTGACACTTTGTACTAACTACATGTCACGTTTTTTCTAAGTTAGCTTTTGGGTAGAAGATTCTCAAAGAAATGCTGATCCATTAAACCATCAGGTTTATCCTATTGTAAAAAAGAAAAGAGGCTTTCACAAATTAAGAAAAACTTCAGCTTTGTCCTGAAAGCTGTATCAGACTTGATGACTAGTATATAGGATTTACTGAATATGGCTGCATCTGATTTCTACTGAATGGTCTTCCGAATCATCAAAGAAACCTACCAATATTCTTGGTTCTTACTTATGGCATTAATACAAAACAGTAATTAAAAGCCGAATACAGAACTAGTGTGTGGATGGAACTACTTCTTTTTTTTTTTTTTCAGACATGGTCTATTTAAAACAGACTTACTGTCACAGTACAGCTAGGGCAAGAAGTTGTGAATTTCTCTTTCTATGCTTTTCTAAGTCTTTTTCTGTAGATATGTAAAGGACTTCAGGCCAACTCCAACATGCCTGTCTACTTTCCTCCTTTCAAATAAATGAGAATGAGGTGCTCAAATACCTTTTAATTAAAGTACTGTCATTGGGAAAACAAATTTGAAAGCAAATAGAAATTAAAGCAAATTACGACAAATGAGAATGACACTTCGAACATGAATATTTAAATAAAAGTCAAAGTTCTACTTAGATACAACATCACATAAAGCTAAACAGGTTTTTCAACACTGCTGTCAGTGAATTCTGGTAGGAAAGAATGCAATTACAAAATCAAAAACATAGGATGCTACAATAACAAATACATTGAATACCAAGCCAAATCTTGATTATCCTACACAGATTGCTGGGATGCCCTTTGGTTCATTCTAGATTGAGTTTATGGGCAAGATTTGGGTCATCCAATTTGCTGAGACCTATGGTTAATTTTTGGTTACCGAAGCAGGGGTTACAATCTGCTGTAGCTGTGTGATTACGGTGTAAAAGAGTTATTCATAGATGATCAGCTCCTTCGTTCTTGATGCTTATGAAGAAACACCTATCAGTTCCAACATACACAGGAAATTAAGAGCCAAAACAATGATTTTATTTTCTTAGCAAATGTTTTCCTTTACAATTATACAGGTAAATGAAGGACTGCCTCTTAAAAGGGTACACATGGCATAAAAGCATCAACAATATTTCTATACAAGTATATAAATATAAGCTCTAAGGAAAAAAATACTAGATGTAGTTTAAAACACCAGAGGTTTTATTTTTACATTAAAAACAACTAACACCTAAATGAATTGGTCAGTTCAAATCTGCTTATCAAATATACATGCATTCACACATATTTT
>NC_141466.1:108259293-108266793 GCF_009769465.1 Tauraco erythrolophus | reverse complement strand
TAAGGGCAATTAGTAATCAAATTAAATACAATTGCTTCGAGTATTACATGTTATGCATACATCTTTATTAATATAGGCACGATCTTCGGAGCCAAACATTTGGCCAGCGCAGCACATGGAAGCATCTCATTAGGATACCTATTTACATATGTGTTCTCAACTCATGGATGAGAGCGTTCCGGTGGCAAGCAGCAGTCCCCATCGGTACTGGTAGGGAACACCTGCTTAAACCACAAGGACGTCCTGGCTCCGTTTAAGCAAAATTATGTCCTTTCGCTTCCGTAAGTAGGAGCGGTGAAGCTAATGGGACTGCACGTGGGCAAAAGGGGGAGCATCCTTCGGCCCGAGAAATTGCAAACAAATGCTAAGCACTTTGAAGCATTTAGAGGTAGGGAAAAGCCCAAGAAGAGATGAGCGTATCTAATATTTACACCCCTGGTTCTGCAGTGCTGCTGACCCTGCGTGACTATCACGTGTCCCCAAGGAGATGGCTGCATTCGCTTTTGGGTGAATGACCCCATCCCACACAGGTACTTTATAAAGCACTTTTGAGTTTCTCCAGGTGCTCTATAAGCGTAAGGTGGCACAAAAGCAAATTTCTGCGTATTACACAACGTTGTCAGAAGACAAAGTCACCGTGTGCGTGCAAACACGCAAGTGCATACCTTCTAAAAAAGAGGGAAAAAAGCAGCAACGCCAGGGAAGAAAACCATGCCCACCTCGGTGTACGCAGCTGTGCGAACACGTAGGGGCGAAGGCGCGGGGGAGCACCGGAGCAGGACCCTGCCCAGCAGCACTGCCGGCACTACATCTGCCTGCGGCGGCTCATCGGAGCAGCGTCGCCTGAAACGCTCCCTCCGATTCTTCCATTCCAGGTGGATCCACTCTGAGAGCAAACCCTCCACTTGGCCCACTGCGCCATTCGCAGCTTTCTCTGCATTTTTAATGGTTCTCGACTGGCCATTTAGCCTAGGAAGTGCCTGTGTTGATTCCCTCCCTCCTTTTTGTAAATGTTGTCACCATCCGTTCAGCACACGGCATTGAATAGGAGGAACCTCCAAGGGCACGGCTGTGAGGGGCAGGAGCGCACTGAGATGTGCAAGCGCATGCAACATTAAATGGGAAAAATAAAGGGAAAAACTGCCAAGAAACTTGACCAAAGAGAACCGATCAGCAGAAACTGGGCCAAGTTCACAAACCTCTGGGATAATCTTCCACTAAGACTGAAAAACCCATAACCCAAAAGTGATTAAAAGAAGGATTTCTGTAATTTGTTCGGGGGGGAGGACTGTAACAAACTAATTTAAGCTAATGTAATGTTTATAAAGTTACTTAGATAATGACACCATGTATGCCATTATAATCATTAAAACCCAATCTATGTTTTTTTAAAAAAAACTTAGATGATTAACACAAAATCAAGTTGATGTGAAGGAACAATTACTTTTAGAAAAAAAATCAGGAGGTCCTAATATTCTGTAGAATGAGGGAGGATGCAGCTGTATGTCGACAGCTTTCATATCCTCATTTGAATAATGTGGCCTGAATCTGTCACTTTATTCATCCTCCTTATGCTCAGTGTACTCTGCATCAACAACAAATTAAGTTGTAAATAAGAGACAATCATCACTTTTGTTTTTAAGCAGCTTCTGCATGGAGAATTTCAATGTACTGTTTCTTTTTGACAGAAAGAAAGGGATTCTACACTCTGCTTATGTAAGCACAAATATGAGGAAACCAACCGAAATGAAACAATAAGGGAGCACTTGAGAACTGCTCCAAAATGTTCTTGGAAGTACATTTCTACCACCACAGAAATCTCCTTTTTTAATAGGATACCTATAATGAAAATGGTTTAATTTACTGTAATAATTATTCTTACTTTGCTCTGAAACGTCAGCAATTTTTTATTTTTAATTTAAAATCCTCCAACCTCCCCTTTCCTCCTCTAGGCACAAGCAGAGTGCACCTCAACAGGAAGAACAAGTGAATAAAGTCAGCTGCAACCTTTGTGTACCCAGAAATATTATTAATCTCTCGTATGATAACATGATACCTTTTCATGAGCAAATATAGCATGCAGTAAGGGCGAGGGGGGGGCGCGGGGGGGGGGAGGCAGAGGGAAGAGATTTCTTACCTTTACGTCTGAGAAGTAGGTTTTCAGCATATTGGAACTTGGGTACCGGGTATAAAAGAACATGAGCTTGGCCTTTTTCAAGTGATTCGGTGACAAGCCTTCCTGCATGTAGGATTGAATTAGTAAAGGAAAACGCTGTTCTCGAGAAAGCAGTTTCTGAACGTACAGAGCCAGCAAAGTGCCCCCTTAAATACTCGACAGCTCCCCAGACTACAGGAGAAAATAGTAACGTTTAAATTGCCGCGCGGTGATTTTCTGTAAAATAGCTAAACGAGGGATGCGAGGCCGTGTAACTCAAACCCCGTATTTCCTATCGGTTTTGTGCCAGGTCTCGGGAATCTTGCAAGTTTACGGCTTGTGTACCATATGTATGTTCACTTGTTGCTACGGAAACAAATGCACGAAGCGTGTGCCGCAGAAAACTTATCGGAAGCTTTTTCTCCCTCTCCTTCGCAAATCCAGCTGAAGTTTCCTTTCCTCTCTGTGTTGTGCCACTCGCACGAAATAAAGAGTAAATGCCGGTGAGACAATCGGAGGCGCTTTATCATTTTGAGCAATGTTTTATACAGGCAGTATGTTTCACCTGTTTCATTCGTGTCGATAAATTTTAACATCTTGAGTAACTCTCTCTCTAATCCTGCTGTTGCTGTGCTCCAGTGGCTGCCTTGCAAATCAAAGCGGAATTTGCAATAGGCAGAGCCCCTCTGCCACTCAGTTCTCCCCCCACCCCCAAACTTGTCGCCTCCTGATTTACACAGTTAACTCCTCGGAGAACGAAGCTGTATTTGGGGCTAACCGATCGATAAATGTGGGCTAGCAGATCAATAAGTGGCCACTTACCCTATAAGGCAGCCTATTTATCCTGGAAACATCATTACCTTTTAGATCTGTAAACAGTAGCAACTAAAAGAGTTCCCAAGGGAATGTGAAGCTAACCATAACAATTCCGGCTTGCTGATTTTTCTCCCAGCTTCTTGGCTCTCTTTTGTGTGCTGCGTGCTAGGACGGCTCTGGTCACATCTGTGCCGCAGGCTGGCCCTGCCATTTCCTCAGCAAATTAATGGCTTTATAATTTATCAGAAATGAAGATGCACGTGGAGAAAATCAATGTGGCCCCCACAAGGTCAATTAAGGGTTCTTCCCAGAAGCTTCTCTAAGGACTGTTTCTCCTAAACACAATTGTTGAAAATTTCACTCGGTTCACACCTTACGGCGGGGGAAGGTCAACCAAGCTGACAGATGCGCTGCAGCCAAGGTGCCTCTTCCACCTCACGGCCAGGCGCATGTCAGCACAGAACAGCTCATTCCAGGCCTCGAGACGGGAAACCCAGACTAATTTTTATCAGCAGGCTACTGATGATTAGCTAGGCTTGTTCAGCAGAAGTCCTTTTTCTCTAATTCGTGAAACCTACTGAAACCCTCTCCTTTTATTTCAGTCACAAGGTTCATTTTTAGATTGGAAAAAATGCAGCGTTTAAAGGAAAAAAAAAGTCATTGACAATATTAGTTTAAAAACCTCTTATTATCTGGAAGTACATGGAAAACGGCTCAGCTGAACTTGCATTTTGTTTTAGATGCTTAATGATTACAAAGAAGATAATTTATGACTGACATACTTCTTGTGCCAAGAGAAGAGTTGAAAGAACCTTCAGTTACCTCCATTAGACTGATAGAGAAGTCTAAAAGAGCATTACACTCTGCAGTGCCATCTGTCAAAATACGTAAGTGAAATAATAGTAGCAAGCTGTCACCTATTGCTTAGTGATAAGAGTTTTAGACAAATCAAAACTTCTACACCAGAAATCCATTTTGTTATGCGATCCTTTCAGGAAAGCAAGGGTCCAAAGGGGTACTCCAATAAGTAAAAGAAAAATAATAATCCTAAATCTCCTTAATTTGCAATTCTTCTGACGCCGACGACATGTTAATACCAGGTTTGGCGTATTCTCTCTCAATGCAAGCTCAAAGATGGACTTAAACTTTCAAAAAAATCTCTCCTATTTGCTGGATTTAAGCATATTAGACAGTTGTCTAAGCATTTGCATTCCTTCTGCATTTAGGATTTTTAAATATTTCGTGCCCTAATGCCAGGGGATATTGATATTGAATGAAACACGTATTAAAAGATGTTCTGAGACTCAAATTCCCAGAAATCCATTTTTTATTAAAATTATACTTGTTCTTAAGCACTTGGCAGCCTTAAAGCGTTATCAAATATGCAACGAATCTGTACATCTTGATCCTAAGTTTAACGCTTTACTGTGATAAAAGATATGATCTGTAATAATCTAGCAAAAAATAGTTAATGACAGACTTAAGAGCTAAGAATTAGATAACCCATTGCTATTTCAGAAAAAAACTGAACTGACCAATTGCTTAATTTCCTTTTTAAGTGCTTGGGCTGAAAAGCAACTGTTCTTCCAAGAAAGCACTAGCTGTTTCCAGGATACTTACACACGCACAATGACTCATGATGAAATAGATTCAGTAAACATACAGCTGTACCGAACACGAGCTAAGCCCCATTCAAGGCCAGGAAAGAAAACGAGCACAAATAAATATTAAGGAGGTAAAGGGAGGAGGGGTGCCGAATGGAACGCAAACAAGCTCTGTCCCAGCAGCTCGTGTGGCTTGCCTCAATTCTCTTAGCTATAGCTTTGTGAAGACAGATGACATTCAATTCTATGGGTAATGCAAAATAGACAATAACTGCTGAAACTTGAGCCAGCTGCCAGGTGTAAAAAAAAAAAAAAAAAAAAAAGGAAAGAAAAAAAAAGGAGAGAAAGAAAAGATGATAAATCCATAAATTAATGAAAGACATCTGCTCAGGAACATAAAAGATCAGAGGAACGGCGTACTGCAGCTGAACCTAAAGCGGTGTTCAAACAACCAGAGAGTCTCGGCGCTGTGCGTTTACACAGTACAGCGTGGCCTCACCTAACGCAGCAGCAGCAGCCAAAAAAAGGCAAAACGCTAAGAAATAGGGAGCGAAAGGCTGGGAACGAAACGCACACACGCTCTCGTGTGTGTTAACTGGGGGCGCACAGGGGTGGCAC
Source organism: Tauraco erythrolophus (assembly GCF_009769465.1). NCBI lineage: Eukaryota > Metazoa > Chordata > Aves > Musophagiformes > Musophagidae > Tauraco > Tauraco erythrolophus. Next base: position 108,261,600 of record NC_141466.1, on the reverse strand, counting down.
TGCGCAGCATTTGACTCATTTGCACTTCAGTCCTCCCAGGTAACGCTCCTCTTTTGCAAAAACATATCTCAGCCGTGATCTTTCACTCCTGATACTCTCAGCCTGAGCTCCCACAAACGCTTTTCTCACCCACACATGTATTGAGCAGAAGGAAAAGAGGCAAGAATAGGCTGTATCAGGTAAAAAATCTGCACTAACAAAGCCAAGCTGCTCCTTAAGTTACACCTCAGGTGCTTTTAATCAGCAAAGCTCCAAATAGCTGCGTCTCAGAGCATCTCCAAGACCCTCCAAAGAACAGGCTGGCTGGAAAGTGTTTGTTCATCACCCAGGTTTTATCAACAGCACGGAGTTATCCAGCTTGCTGTTTAATTGCTCTTTTTTTTTTTTAAGTTTAATTAGTTTAATTCTAGTCAGATGTAATAACTCCTCATTTCAAAATGTTGTAATTCACTAATTATAGCTTTCACATATTGGGACTGTGAAACTCATTCCAGTTGGATTGGAATTCTGTTTAAAAATAAATAAATTGTAGAAAGTTTCACTAATGTTTTAAAGCCCTCCTGCCAGGGAGAGCGCGCTAAACTTCTTCACCTTTACCGATGTCTTAACAGCACAAAAACTACTGTTGTGCTTCAATTTTGATCCATGCAAATGTTTTGGGACTGGACAAGGCTATTTTTCTTGAGATGCAAAGAGGTCGCATGACAAAGGAAGACCATGCAGAAAAACAATTCGCTGTCTGTTTCTTTTGGAATTTGAATAAAACTTAATATTTGATTAAACAGATTAGTTTGCAAAGATACAGACTGCATTCATGACCAAGACGGGAATTCATGCTGCAGGTGCATCTTATCTTGTTTAGCAACAAACGCAAACATTAACCATTTCCTTCTGCAATTCAGCAAAGAATGATCAGATACATTTGAAAGTCATTGACTTAAAAAAAAAAAAAACAAACACACAACAAACTGAACAAAACCAAAAAAACCCACAAAAACCAGGCTGGTTCAGTGTTTCAGCCTGCTACTAAAATCTGAACTTGGCTGTATCTGCTAGTCTTATGTTCTCATCCTGGCTGTATTGTCCAGGAAAACAGATGTTGCTTTCTGCAGGGAAGAAAGATCTGCTTCTCTCAAGAAATATATTCCTTATATACGCACATTCAACCATGTCAAATAAAAGTGCCACAACAGAATCAACCACAAACAAACCAATCTCCATAGTGTGCCTTTCCCTGGAAACTGCAAGCTACCTGGACAAACGAGCTGCTACTAGAAAAAAACATCCCCACAGCTGAGCCGAATACCAGGGTACGCGTTGTGTAGAAGCGCTATTTAATAAATCTGTTTGTCCCAACAGGTCTGTATCTAGATCCAGATCAAACTGCAGCCTGCAATAGCATCTAGGTGGGAAAGTCAGAGCGCTTTGACAACGGCAGGGGAAGAAGTGAGACAAGGAAGGAGGAAGGAATCACTCCAGCACTCGGCCCTTCTCCTGGCTAAGCCTCGGAGCGGTGGGAGACTCTTGCACCCCTGTTTTGGCAGAAGCAACAAGCTCCATTAGTGACCGCCAGCGAGAACGAGCAGGAGAAAAGGGGAGAAGCGGCAGGGGCGAGGGAGAGATGCTCCACGGGTGGAGAGGATCACGTGCAGCCCTAGAACTACTCCTAGTTCACACGCCTGGCATTTTTTCACCTCTGATCACTCCTCTCCCAGGATAGGAGAGCTACTTTTCTAACAAAAAACAATTAGTATGCCACTGTACTGTTTGGTAGGAATTACTTAATTGCTCTGGCCTGAGTCTTGCCCTCGGCTGCCACTCCTGCTGACCTCAGGGCTGCTTTCTGAGCATCGCAGCTCGCATTTCAATATGCAAGATTTTCAGTTTGGATCCCCTAAAGTAATTAGCAGTAACTGTGAGTGATGCTGGTGTTAGATCAACTCCTCTGTTTTGCCATACAACGTACATGGCGACGCGAAGATTTCCCTGCTACCAATGCAGCAGAGAGATCCTCTTTCAGGAAAGAGATCCATCAAACGTCATGTCCACTACCAGCTGGCTCTTTAAAACACCAACAGCTAAGGAAGGTGCTTTCAAACCGGGAACTCTTCCCCTTATAGAAACAGGACTATTCATACAGGTCAGAGAGCAGCAATTCTTGACTCAGACTTGACCTAAGTTAGATCAAAGACTGGTGGTGATGGGCTCTGGACCTGAAGCACCTGCCTTCGTCCCACTGGTACCCACTACCATGGGAAGTCCAGGTAACCAGTGCATCTTGAGCCCTGCCAGCACCCTCCTGAAGAT